>NW_015542389.1:94358-110066 GCF_001515605.1 Sinocyclocheilus anshuiensis | reverse complement strand
ACTTGTAACCATCCAAAGAGAAAGGAAAAATTTAAATCGCATCATATGACCCCTTTAAGAGTCAGACACAGGATCATGAGGGCCACTTACTGGTGGTGGCTCTGACTGACTTGCAATGGTTGAATAAAGCTCTTAAGGCGGTTGCACACCGGTTCTCGTCCCGTGTGAGACCACCTTTAGAGTGAAGGTCAACGACTTAGAACGGTGATCATGACGCAAAAATATAAAAAGCAGTGGCGTACCAGAGGGAGAGGAGAAGAGGAGATTGGCTGAATTTGTCACTGCACTGATATCTAAACTACTGGGAGAGACTTATTTTCAGGGACCACTGATAATTGACTGTGCTCACTGTGCTCTCAGACCAAGGCCGCAAGAGAGACAGATACCCTGCATGATCACAAGTGCATTTCTTTCAGAAAAAGGAATTAATACTCCGATTTCTCTAAGACCGGAACTTGAATACAAGCTGTATACTTTTCCAGACAATACTGCAGAGGTAATGGAACAGTGATGGGTGTTCAATGAGGTGATTTGCTTGAAATTAGAAAATAAAAGGTGACACACAGTCTCTGCTTCCCAGCAAGGCTCCATGTTCAGAACAATGGACAGTTCAAGACCTTCAATGTTCTTGCAGAGGCTACGAAATTTGTGGAGCCCAAGCTGAGACAGAACTAAGAAAATATTTAAATCACTCTTAAAACACTTTATATTGCTATTGTGTTGATATTTTATTTCTCTTGTTTTTAAGAGTGTTTACAAAGACATTGCTTTGTGGACAGCATTAGTGTTAAAGGGGCCCTATTATGCCTTTTCACTTTTTCAACTTTAGTTTTTGTGTAATGTTGCTGTTTGACAGCCTTTTACACTCTTGCGATTATATTTTTTTGGTGCACCAATCAATTTAATTACTTCACATATGAACCAAAGATCCACACTCAAACTTTTTAAAATCTGCTAGTACATTTTATTTGACCTTCGTCACCACATGGGAAACACAAACGTTTTGGCTCTCTGCCTTCTTCAGTGTGTTACATAGTTTCATCGCTCCACCCACTTATTAAACCATTGTGTTGACGTCATCATCTACAAAAATAACCAATTTTATATCTATAGAAACATGTGCAATTCATACAATTACTCAATAATATCCACTTTTTTAACAATTTTTGGTAACACTTTCTATAAAGCCCGTATTTATAATACATTAACAGTACAGTATTCTTAAGGCATTATAAGGAATATAATGCGTAATGTATTATAAAAAAATGAATAATATGTTGTATCTGTCACGATGCTGCTGCTACTGTGTCGGAAACGAGGAGCGTGGAGGCGAAGGAGATTCTGAAATAACAGTCTTTATTAATCAACACTCCCCTACGGCCGGAGCCATATAGCCACCCGAAAAAAAATTCCTTGGGGAAAATCTCACGTTCCCTGGCTGGAACCGGCTCTGGGCTTGGCTCTGGATCTGAGGCCCTCTGTGGGCCAGACATTGGAACAGCGGCCCTCTCTGGGCCAGACTTGGGAACTGGAGCCCTCTCTGGGCTTAACTTGGGAACAGGAGCCCTCTCTGGGCTGGATGTGGGAACAGGGGCTGGAGCCGACACTTGAGTGGACTCAGGGGCTGGAGCCGACACTTGAGAGGTCTCAGGGGCGGGAGCCGACACTGGAGCGGACTCAAGTGCTGGAGCCGACACTGGAGCGGACTCAGGGGCTGGAGCCGACACTGGAGCGGCCTCAGAAGCTGGAGCTAACAGTCTTTTCCTCAGATTTTCCTCAGATTCCTCCTTTGGTTTGAGGTGAGAGAGATAGCTGCTGTCAGCTGAGAGCTTGGGAGTGAATTAGCCGGCGAGCTTGACAGTGGAGCGGCTGACGGACTTGACAATGGAACGGCTGGCGGGCTTGACTTCGGAGCAGCCGGAGGGCTTGAGAGTGCAGCGGCCTGGCGGGCTCGACAACAGAGCGGCCGGCTGACTTGAAAATGGCAGACGGCTGACTTGACAATGGAGCGGCCGGTGGACTTGACTGCGGAGCGGTTCTGGATCAGGGCCAGACGCTCTCCAGACACCGGAAGATCCCTTCCCTCCAGCATAGTCCAGTGGTGTCTGGGAGGTCGACGGGGCGATGGTAATTGGCCCCGATCCAAAACAAAGAATTTATTGTGGCGTCGTCTAATGCTGTTAAGATGGCGAGCCCACAGAATTCCCTGGCATACTCCACAAAAGGAAGGTCCTTACGGGCTAGGGCAGCAAATTTCGCAGCGGTTTCCATAACCACGGGGAACGGCAAAAAAAACTTTCAAGAAAGGAAATAAAACTGGGGAGAAGGGGCGCCGCTTACTGTTTTACAGTCCAGTGTTCTGTCACGATGCTGCTGCTACTGTGTTGGAAACGAGGAGCGCAGAGACGAAGGAGATTCTGAAATAACAGTCTTTATTAATCCATACTGGAACACACACGTAGCACAGGGACATTTAGACGTTTAACACTGGATGCAGGACACAGGAAAACACAGGGCTTAAATACCAGGAACTAAAAGAGGAAATAAACGAGACACAGCTGAATCAAATAAAACTTAATAGGAACAGGAACCGGAAGAACCAAATATGGGCATAATCAGACACGGGAGAAACTGGGTCATAGGGAGCACATGGGGAGCAAAACACAAGACAGGAACACAGGGGCAGTCCAAGGGCGTGACAGTATCATCTCATGAGCAATCATAACAGCAGTTTTAATGCATTGTATTATTTACTTTTTACTTTTTGTGGTTAAAGCTTTCAAGATTATGATGACTTATTATGATGTTAATACACAATGAACACAATGCATCCACTTAACTTACAATGGATTATATTTCCAATAGTTATAATGTATTATAAGTCTCATATCTTGCCATTGTTAACTTGTTACTTTACTTAAAGCAGACAAAGACCACTTATAAATAATAACAACGACAACAAAAATAATAATAATAATCATATTTTTTCTTAAACAGCCATAGATCAGATATGAATGTGAATGTGTAATATGGCACATTTGATTTTAACTATATTTATTGTAATAACAGTAAGATAGTAAGATACTGTACAGATCTTAAATAATGAGACTTATAAATTAAGTCCATATAAGATATAATCCATTACAAATTAAGTGGATTTAACATAACTTTTATGAGTATGATTATTTAAAACACGCAATAAACAAATAACCACAAATAAGTAAATTTTATAATGTATTATAATTAGTGCTGTCAATCGATTAATTTTTTTACTAATTAATCGCACATTTTTCTGAAATTAATCACGATTAATCCCACCTAACATTAAAGTTTTTAAATATACTTTTATATTGCAATAATTTCACGTTCAATCTTCAAATTAATGTACAAACAACATAAAGACAGTATATTTTTTTATATTTGTTTAATGGCATCTTTTTTTAGTAATGAAGGCCAGAATCAATAATACCAATACCGATTACTCTATAAAATTGCCCCCCACCCCCTAATATTTAACCATTGACTATAGACATTCAACATTACAGTATAATTGAGAGCTATCAATTTTAAAAATTTTTAGATTTTAAAAAATAACTTCTAATTTAAGTGAACTTAAAACAATCTTCACATAAACCCATTATAATAAATGTCATATTTACCTGTGCCCTTCAGTAGAAATATACAGAAAATGAAATTGAAGTTATCAAACACTAAATTCTAAATTAAACATAGTTGAATCCTTAAAGCTATAAAAAGCTTTGTCTTTTGATTAATAGACATCACAGCAGCTGGTTATCAGGTTATTTTGGCTGTTATTTCTTTAAGAGCTGCCGCTGCTGAACATGATGTGGATCTGACACGCATCAACTCTTTTTACCTTTTCTGACCCACTTCAGGTCTTAAAGTCTCTATTAATTAGCTGACGAGTTAAATCGGGTGTGTTAGATGAGTGAGACAGTGCTGGGCTGCTCCAGGACAGTTTTGAAAACCATTTCAGAGACATGACATGTTCTTAAATGTGACTCATATAAAATATATTACGTGCATGCACAGTTTTAAGGCAGCTTTAATCACCTTTTTGGTAACTTCATGACTTAAATGACCACAAGATTGCATGCAAGTAGTTTATTTCACGCTTTGATATGAAAGGATACAGGCTACAGCGCGCGCCGGCGCCTTTGTGCGTGCAATTGAAGAGCACGCGCTGCGAGCACAGTACCATTTCCGCGCTCGCTTGACTCGCGCCTGGCACGAAGTGGAGCAAGTGTCTGAAACGTCTCCCGTTCTCTTCTCGGTCATTCTGCGACTGAATAAATGCACTTCCTGTCAAGAGAAAAAGTGACAGAAGCAGCAGTTGTGAGTGGGGTGGCCAACCCTAACCCCTGCGTTAATTGCGTTAAATATTTTTAACGCGTTAAACTGAAAAAATTAATCGCCTGCGTTAACGCGTTAATTTTGACACCACTAATTATAATCGTTATGATTATTTATGAGATAAAACAACAATTAAAAAATGTTTATTTTTATTTTTATAATGCATTATGCATTCATTATAATGCCTTAAGAATACCCTTATAATGTGTTATAGAAATGGGCTTCATAGAAAGTGTTACCCAATTTTTTTTTTATTTAACTAATGACATAAAAAACATATAGGTTAAATATGATTTAACCCTAATTATAATATAAATTCTAAAGGGTCACATATTTGTACAATATAACAAACAAAACACCTGCATAAATTACCACAAATAAATTACAATCATAATGGAAGGTACAATTATTAAAATCATCAGAAAATATATAGTCATACACAATAATCGATCTTCACATTACAAATACTCAATATATACTCCACAGATATAAATTCAACCAATTATGTCTATTCAAAGAAAAACAGAAAAATCTAGTTCCTTATTCATGCCATTCGGTGCCAATGATTTAAGTTTAAAAATCCAAAATGCTTCTCGTTTTAATAATTCTTTATTTATATTACCTCCTCTACGTGATCATAAAACTTCCTCTATGCCTATACATTCTAATTGTTTAATATCATGTCCCAATTCACTGAAATGTCTAGCTACTAGAGAAGTTATGTCTTGGCGTCTAATGCTAGATTTATGTTCACTAATTCGTAATTTCAATTGATGCAGATAAAGGAGGATGTATTGTTGTAATAAATTCTAAAATATATATTGAAAAAATAAAAGTATTATTACATGATGAGATGTTTTATAAGAAACTTGTATTTAACCCTACCGAGTCCTATAAAAAAACAAATTGTTGACATCTTACAAATACGATATGGTAACAAATGGATTAA
This sequence comes from Sinocyclocheilus anshuiensis, assembly GCF_001515605.1. Taxonomy (NCBI): domain Eukaryota; kingdom Metazoa; phylum Chordata; class Actinopteri; order Cypriniformes; family Cyprinidae; genus Sinocyclocheilus; species Sinocyclocheilus anshuiensis. The sequence continues at coordinate 104,743 of NW_015542389.1, read as the reverse complement.
TGAACATGAATTAAAATATAAAAAAAAAATTAATATCCTAGGATTCCAGTTTTACATGCCTTACCAAAAGTTCATAAATCACTAGAAGATCCTTCAGTGCGACCAGTTGTCTCAGGAAAAGGGTAATTGACAGAAACAATATCTAAGTTCCTTGATTTTTTTATTCAACCGATAGTGAGGAAATCATAACCATACCCATCTTATTTAAAGGATACTACTCATTTTCTAAATAAACAATCAAATTCCTGATATAAGTACAATGGATTGGTTAGTAACACTTGATGTCACTTCTCTTTATACCAATATACCCCTTGAAGTAGGTTTAAAAGCACTGAAGTTCTATTGTAAAGATAGTGACATCAAAGAGTACCGTTGCAATACATAGTGGATCTTACAAAATTAGTCTTAAAAAATTTTGAGAAAGATTTTTATCTACAAGTCCAAGGTACTGCGATGGGTACACCAATCTCACCAAATTATGCCAATTTATTTATGGGTCAATTTGAACATGATCATATTTATAAAAACAATTCGTGATACTCATATATTAAGATTTGGATGCACTATATTGATGATTGCTTCATGATTGGACAGGTTCTGAAAGAGAATTTGAGTTATTTGTGTCCTTTATTAATTCAAACATTTCATCAATTAAATTCATAATGGAAATAAAGTTGTGATTCAATAAATGTTTTGGATGTGAAAGTAATTAAGATTGAAAAATCATTACAAACAACAAAATTTAGAAAAACCTACGGATAAAAACACGTTGCTAGCACTAGATAGTTATCATCCAATTCCTTTAAAGTGAAGTTTACCGTTCAGTCAATTGTGTACATTAAAACGAAATTGTAGTACAACATATGAATTTGATGAACAGACAAAATTACTTTTTCAATGATTTCAATTGAAAGGATATCCAGAGGTTAAATAATGCACTGGATGAAGTTAATAAATTGAACAGAAATTATCTCTTGAGAACAGAAAAATCTACAAGTAAACAACGAAAATTTTCAGTGAATTGTTCTTTGACATATAATGAGCACAGTAATAAAATAAAATCAATTATTTATAAACATTGGCATATTTTATTGTCTGATGACTCTTTGAATAAGTTTTAAGATCGTCCGTTATTCACTTTTAAAAGATCACGTAATCTATCAGATATGTTAATAAATTCAAATGTTGTAAGGAAGAAAAAAATCTACTTTCATACAAGGTTGTTTTCCATGCAGAAACTGTGCCGCGTGCCAAAATTTGATAAAGTGTAAAGAATTTATGTCCAACAACAAAGAAATGTTTCAAAATTACATCTTGTATTACCTAGTGTTAATTTCGTTAACGAAAACTATGACGAAAAATGTTCATCAACGAGGTTTTTTTCCCTGATGAAAACGAGACGATGACGAGACGATAATACGGTAATTAAACAATAACTGAGACTAAATGAACATGCAATATCGTTGACGAAAAAACATGACTAAAATGTAGTTAAAAGAACAAAGACTTTACCAAAACCTTTTTATTTTTGTTGAAAAAAGTGGAGCCAAAACATTTTAGACTGCTGTACAAGACTCTATTATGCGAGCGTTCATGTTTGTGGTTGCCAGATATCAAGACCTCAAATCCCCCAATCAGAGCTTTTCTGTTAAACGGATATGTACTCTGCCTGGCTTTTTGCTTTATGCAAACTGGCAACCATTCACACGTGTTCTCTCTGCAGAGGCGCCATGATCTGAAAACACAGACATATAGTACTGTACAAGTAAGCTGGAGTTCAGCGATCTCCATTTGAGGTATTCTGCTTAAATGAAAGTGTCATTCAGCCGGTCTGTGTTCTGTCATGGATCTCAACTGTATTGTTTGCGATAGTGGTTGCGGATTGTAGTGTTACTTACAGCGCTTTTGGCTGTTGTTTTAAAAGATAAACATTAATGCAATTTGGAATTATTAGAATTACTATTAGGAATTTGTCTGTTATAATATTTGAAAGTAGGTTTTTGTTATACCAGTTTTCATAACGTAGACAGTGCGAGTGTATAACTGAAGTCTTTGGTGTTTATTTAGCCTCTAATTGATATCTTGTTATAAATCTGTACACTAGATGAGGTAAAATAAACCATGCATACAAGTCGATATTCTATTGATTTGTGCTTATTGGTGAAATAGCAACTTCTGATGAAATGTAAAAATAAATTTCCCAAATGACAACAATCATAGCACTTAAAATTGAGCAAAATAATTTTTTTTTCATCATTTTAACCATTATACAGTAAGACGAAAATGTGTAAGTTTCCACTGACTAAAACTAGACTAAAATTCTCAGACATTTAGTCGACTAAAACTTGACTATACTAAAAATAAAAGTTACATTTGACACAGGACTAAGACTAAGACTAAATAAAAAATAGCTGACAAAATTAACACTAGTATTACCTCTTCTACTCGCAATGTGGTCTATATGTTAAAATGCCCATCAAAAGATTTATATTGGAAACTCATTGCGTCAATTCAAATTAAGAACTAGTGAACATAAATCTAGCATTAGAAGCCAAGACATAACTTCTCCAGTAGCTAGATATTTTAATGAATTGGGACATGATATTTACATTTACATTTAGCAGACGCTTTTATCCAAAGCGACTTACAAATGAGGACAATAAAAGCAGTCAAAACTAACAAAAGAGCAACAATATATAAGTGCAAATGACAAGTCTCGGTTAGCCTAACGCAGTACACATAGCAAGCTGTATATATATATACATACAGTGGTGTGAAAAAGTGTTGGCCCCTTTCCTGATTTCTTATTTTTTTGCATGTTTGTCAGATCTCTTTAATGTTTCAGATCATCAAACAAATTTAAATATTAGGTAGTAATCAGGCCTGGGTGTGGCTAGAGAAATTGAACTCAGGTGTGATAAACCAGTTTTAACAGGGGGCAAACACTTCTTCACACAGGGCCATGTAGTTTTGGATTTTGTTTTCCCTTAATAATAAAAACATTCATTTAAAAACTGCATGTTGTGTTTACTTGTGTTATCTTTGACTAATATTTAAATTTGTTTGATGATCTGAAACATTAAAGTGTGACAAACATGCAAAAAAATAAGAAATCAGGAAGGGGGCCAACACGTTTTCACACCACTGTATATATTACACACACACACACACACACACACATATACACACACAAAGAAAAACAAGTAGATAGAATAGAAAAAATAGAAAGCTAGTTTTTGTTTGTTTTTTTTGTTTGTTTTTAAATATAGATAAATATAAAGTAGAATTAAAATAGAATAGAAAGTGCTAGAGTTACAGGGTCAAATAAAGGTGTAACAGATGAAACAATTATATATATTAAATAATTAGAATGTATAGGCATAGAGGAAGTTTTAGGATCACGTAGAGGAGGTAATATAAATAAATAATTATTAAAATGAGAAGCATTTTGGATTTATAAACTTAAATCATTGGCACCGAATGAGGAACTAGATTTTTCTGTTTTTCTTTGAATGGACATAATTGGTTGAATTTATATCTGTTGAGTGTATTTATAATGTGAAGATCGATGATATGACTATATATTTTCTGACGATTTTAATCATTGTACCTTCCATTATGATTATGTGATTTATTTGTGGTAATTTATGCTGGTGTTTTGTTCGCTATATTGTACAAATATGTGACTCTTTAGAATTTATATTACAATTAGAGTTAAATCATGTTTTATATATGTTATTAGTTAAATTTAAACAAATTGCGTTAAAAAGTGGATATTATTGAATAATTGTATGAAATGCACGTGTGTTTTTAGAGATATAACAGTGGTTATTTTTGTAGATGAGGACATCAACAAAATGGTTTAATAAGTGTGTGGAGCGATGCAACTATGTAACACACTGAAGAAGGCAAAAGGAACCAAAACGTTAGTGTTTCCCATGTGGTGACGAAGGTCAAATAAAATGTACTAGCAGATTTAAAAAAGTGACCCCCTTGTCTCTTGTCCCCATCTTTCGTCACCTTCCTGTCTTCCACTGGGCCAGCCTCAACTACAGCAATGTCTTGCTGGGAATCAGAATAACATCTTTGGAGTTCATCACTCTTCAAACCGGAAGAATATGATCGCGATTCCAACACCACCAAATCTTCAAACCATCAAGACTTTCATCCGAGACTGCATCTGGACGCTCGTTCAATGGCCAAGGCAATGCAAGTATCATACATTTAACTAAACGAAACAGAGGTTTAGTATAAGCTGTAGACCCCGTTGTAAAACGGCGCTGATGGTTTCACTCAGGTGGTTCACGGACTCATTTTCCATAGCTGCATTCTCTGTTTTCTCTAATGGTGTCATTCATCCACTTTAACTTCCCTTTGTATGTATCCGTGAGTGTATGTTTGTTTGTTTAGACTAGTTATGTGTTAGCGTTTAGATAATAAACTTGTGTGCACAAATTATACGAGTTTCTGATTCTGTCACGGCTTGTAAATCAATGTCCCTTTTACAATCCGATCTTGTTACATGCTCTAATTCATTAATACTGTAAGGAAGTTATTTTCTGTGGCCATGATAATAACATTTCTTAGAGCTGATATAAAAATTGCACTGAATGTTCGCTGGACAAACAGACTGGTTGATTGTAATATTAATTCTGCTACAGTTACTACTGGAAGCTGATATAAATAATTGTAATTAATTTTAATTAATTGTAATTATATACATTTCCCTTTTTAGCTAATTTGCTACAATTGATATCTGAACACAGTTCTGTTACACTTAAACTTGAAGGTATTTTGCCAAAGCAAAATTATTACTGGCATTTAACCAAATGTTAATCAAAGACTCATCTTTTGTGTCATATTTAACTAGAAAACTAGAATAATTTTTTGAGACTAATAACAACGGAGAGGTCTATGATTCAGTCTTGTGTATGAGCATAACTCTATCTTAAACAGACAAATAAGCAACCTTCTCCTCAAACATAAGCCGAGGAATGTTCCAACAAACTATTTATTAAATGTCACTGGAATACTTGTTCATCCAAACACCATCTTCAGTTGTAGAAAAAACAGGAGGTATCTCTGACAAAATACACATGCTAGAGTCACATGATTTTGTTTATGATCTTTTAATCCTGAAACCAGACATTTGGTGTGCTATTTTGTTTGTACTTTACATCTGTGTGCACCAGTCACCTTAAAGTAGCCTGGCCTAGTGACCTGATGATGTGAAGTGTCTTTTATGGTATGGGGAAAAAAGCTTGTTAAGAATAGAGTTGTTCAATAAAGTCTAGATATAAAGTGTAGATTATTAAAGTATAGATATAAATGAATGGGGTCATGACATGAGAAATGAATGGTGCATCAGCACTGTGGTGAACAGCACATTCCAGGGCCCAGTTTATGGGGGGGGGGAGGGGGTGGACAAATGTTTGCTACATTTTGATTGGATCTTAGTGGACTAACACAAATTGTCCAACGCCATCATATAGAGATGCTAGGACAATGGCCAAATACCTCTTAGAAGGCAAGATGACCACCTCTGTTACCAAGCCTGGGAAGGACAGGACTTCCCATTGGTCCACATGAAGTTTCTGCCCTTCAAATCTAGAGACTAATTCCTAAGGTTTTGGCTTGTGACAACCATAAAAATCTCCTCATCAGAAAAGGATTAAGGTACCCTTTCGGCTGTGGCCCACCCAATGAGAAGTTGGTAATTTTCCAAATGGATGTAATTTATTAAACGATAATAACAATAAACGTCTTATTTCACAATAACTTTATATATTTAGTTTAAAAATATTAAACGTTTAAATATTCAAGTTTTCATGATCAATTACAGGCAGTTTCTTCATTTTCCATCTTCCTATAGGTGCATACCATACGCTTGTCAAAATGATGATTGGTCTTTCTGTTAGTCCCATCCACAATGTTATGTTTGTGACGTAAGGACATAGTAGTAAAATATGTGCGTTTGTGGAGTTGAATTTGAAAATAGCGAAACAAATATCAATCACATCAATTCTTTAAAAAGTATATATTAAATATCCCAATTGAAACTAAGTCTTAGCACTGAATCCGAACGGTCTAACTTACAAATAAAGCCAGATTTAGCCACATATATATATATATATATATATATATATATATATAAATATACATATATAGATTATTGCAACTTTTTCTCTCACAATTATGACTTTTTTTCACAGAATTGTGAGATAGGCTTATAAACACAATTGTGAGTTATAAAGTCAGAGTTGCTTTTTTTCAAGCAGTTCTGACTTTTTTTCTTAGAATTGTTAGATATGAGATGTAAACTCGCAATTGCGAGAAAAAAGTCAGAATTGTGAGATAAAAAGTCACAATTACCTTACATTTTTTTATTCAGTGGCGGAAACGGGCTTCCATAGCCAAGCGTGTTTGAAGCATCATATTAGCATAAGTACAGTGTTTGATTCGTTAAATAGATGCATCCTTTGAGGAAAGAAACATATAAACGTTGTGCTAGATCCTGTTCGCCACAACAAACCGCATAATTTGCAGCTGTGCACATTTCTGTGGTCCTTGATGTGTGCAAATTGACAGAGACACTTATTTATGAAATCATCTATGAACCCCCATTGTCTCAGACAGAGGTAATGCTTTACAACAAACTTCCTTTAGTCAAAATTAGTTAATGCATTAACTAACATTAACAATGAGCAATACATTTGTTACAATATTATATTTGTTAACCTTAGGCAACTGTTTGTTGTTATTTTTGTTAGTACAAACGTTAACAGATACAACTTTTAATTTGAATAATGTATTAGTAAATGTTGAAATTAAAATGAATGTTTATCAACGCTTTAGAAGTATTGTACATTAACCCTTTGTGCTGTATTTTCTGTTGGCAATTTGACATACAGTTTTCATATGCTACACTTTGCCCACCCAGTTTTATGTAGGCCCACTTACTTAAACATTTCTGGCCTCGCCCCTGGATTGAACAGCCCCATTGGGAGTGTTCTCATATTACCAGGGTAAAAGTCCTTGACTAGTGCTCAAAACTAAGAGGGGGAGAAGTGGTCATCTGATAACCACACCTAAAATGACACGTGATCCAAAAATCACAACATCATCGGTGATGTGAGTACCCATCAAGTGGGCGAAAGCAAAATCACTACATTACTTAAAAATGACCACAACAGCCCTGAATGTCAGTGGAAACCATGACAATTAGATGAGCCCTAGAGACAGATCGGCTGTGAAGACCTTGTCAACTAGACGGCCATCAGCACATATCCTCAGCAAAGACCACAAGAACCAGACTAATTCTCAGCAAAGACCCTGTGGCCAGCTCCAGCCCAAACCAAACGCTGGCATGATGTATCCCTATGATCAAGAAGGAAATGGATGAATATTCTGAATAATACCAATCCACAATCTGACTTGTGCTGCAGCCTGGAATTAAACCATGTTGGTTTGTCTGGTCCGAGAAGAACTGGGCCCCCAACTGAGCCTGGTTTCTCCCAAGGTTTTTTTCTCCATTTCTGTCACCAATGGAGTTTGGGTTCCTTGCCACTGTCGCCTTTTAGCTTGCTTAGTTGGGGATACTTAATATTTGGCAATAATATTGACTTGATTGCACAGACATTATTGGATGAGAACTGAACTGAGCTGGATGACATCACTGAATCAACAATTAATTGACTTTAACTCAAAAAATTACTGTTTACTACTGTCCTCTTTTAGAGCTGCTTTACAGCAGAATATAATTTTGTTTGCATCATTGAAACATTATTTTCCTGTTAAATACTAAAGCTGCTTTGTATAAAGCGCTATATAAATAAAGGTGAAAGAAAATACAATTTTCCTTGATCATGTTCCTTTTGACATTTAGGTATTTGTACCATTAAAACATCCTGTACATTTCATATGTTAAAATGTTCCAAAAAATGGCCGGTGTACCATAAGGATAATTAAACTGCTTGGCTACTCTCCAAACTCAGAAGTAGTGATTAGTCAGTAGAGAAGGTGGTAGCGTGTAAGTGTTTGCTTAATACCTTGTTTATGTTGCTTAGATTATTATTTGCTGCTAGAAAGGATTATTTCATTTACTATTTCTATTTTCGTTATCATTTGTATTTTGATTGTACTTATGTGTTGTTAGAATAATAACCATCAGCTAAGAAGCAGCTCTTCATTTCAGCATTTGTCCTGTTCCTGTTTGTTGTTGATGAGTAGTTTGAGTTTGAAGCTCGGTCAAGTTGATTCTTTATCTTCTACTTTTTAATCTTAAAATCAACTTTATAAACTATCATTCTCAATTCATACAACAGGTGAATATATCCCCGATCATACTCTACAACCAAAACAATAAGAGCACCTTGATATTGCTAGTTTTATTTGAATTTCCTGAATCAGCTACTAGTTCATAGCCAATTAGCATCACCAGCTCGGCTACCACTAGTCTGGTTTAAATTCTTTTCACACACAGTATCATTGTTTGACTCATAGTTCACCTGCTCTGATGCTCACAAGTCCAAGGTAAGTTTGCGGCACGATACGGCACCCAGGACCACCCGGAACCACTTTGCTCCTTTTTGTAAGATGGAACATGATGCTGTGATCAGCGCAGACTCCTTTGTCTGGCACGTCTGAGCTGCCTTAGCTAAAGGTAAGGTGCACACTCATTGTTTTCCTGGTTCTCGTGTCCTTGATGTTCCTGCGCAGATACCCACAATCCTGGGTGACAAGAGCATCGGAGCTGCTGTGCTTCATGGGGTGAACGACATCAAGCTGCAGCAGACAGAGATTCTGAAGGGGGACTTCAGGAGCCTGATTGAGATGGTACGCAGCACATTGCTGCAAACTATTATTCCAACCACTAAAGACAGATTCACAAATAACCTGCCTGATTTGTCTCATTTGCTCAGTGTACACATAAATGCACATGAACTAGATGAAAAGACAAGCAATATGGGCACCAGAGATGTTCACAAGTCTTTAACTTGGAGTCTGAGTCAAGTCTGAAGTCATTAACCTGGAGTCCGAGTCAAGTCTGAAGTCTTTGTAGCTGGAGTCTGAGTCAAGTCTCGAGTCTTTGGTCACGAGTCCGAGTCGAGTCTCAAGTCATTTAATGGCTCGCTAAAAAAATCCCATTCAGAATTCTTATGTATTGAAATCTTCCTATTTACGAAGCTGTTTTAGGCTATAGACAAAATATATGATTATGAAGTAGCACATCAAAAAGAGCAAATAAAATGGTAATTACAAGTAATGAAAATAAATGAACTTGAATTGTTACCATTGTTGTGATTCGCTTGCTGAATGTTTAAGTCTGTGTGTGACTAGCATATTATCACACACTATTTAAAGATTATATAAACCCAAATAAAAGCATCTCATTGTATTTATAAAAAAATGAAATTTGATAAAGTTCTTTAATAAACACACACAATAAATGCACTAATGCTTTAATTAGAAGTCCAATACATGTAATGTCCAATACAGTTTTTCACCGTATATAGTAGGGGAATTTACCGTTAACCATTTAACAGGTTTTTACCGTAGCATTTTTACAGTCTTTTACCGTTAAATTCACGGTCATTTTTTACAGTGTGTATGTGGCACAGATGTTGGGCACAGATATTTCAAAACCATACAACTAAATTATTTATTTTTTATACAAGTCAGGGGTATTCAATTAAAGTTCCAAGAGGTGCGGTCTCTATATTTTCTTCCACGCAGAGCTCCGGAAAAAAAAACCCAAAACCCCCAAAACAATTAGGCTACATGTATTGTATTTTTACATTTAGATACATGCGAGGCCATGTGACAAAAAATACTGTTTCTGTTCAGGGTTTAAAAGCATTATCTACTAAAATGTCTACAATAATCAAAACGTTCTCATCTTGAGCAGAAAAGAAGGATAACCAGCAGTTTCAAAGTTTACATTCTATCCTAACATCTTTTGAAATGTTCTTGGCCAGATTAATAATGCTAAATGTAGATCAGAAACGTCTTGCCACATCTGGTTTGAACAGGTTAGATAAATAGATAGTACGAAAAATAACTATTTTTTCTGCTGTTTTAGTGAAAGTAATCTATAATTTTGCTGCTCTCCGTGTTTCTGATGTTAAATTAACCGCGTCATCCGCACCGGCACGCGTCCGGAGAGAGAGAGAGAGAGAGAGAGAGGGAGGGAAAAAGAAACCCAGGAAAAGTAGCTGAGCAGTAGTCCATTTGATTACTCGCTTTGTGCCAGCTCAAACAATCGTATTGATTGACTGATTTAAGCGGTCAGTGTAAATGAGCGCTGGGACAACAGTGCATGCAAGGCAAGTCACCGGATCCATTAACTGGACAGAAGTGGAAAAAAGGCACAGGAAGCTGGACCA
>NW_015542389.1:92854-94189 GCF_001515605.1 Sinocyclocheilus anshuiensis | reverse complement strand
GAGAGAGAGAGAGAGCGAGAGAGAGAGAGAGAGAGCGCACGGAGCTGAAATGACTTGAATAAAGCGCGTTTGGCTTTAGATAAAAATACCATAGTAGCCTATATAGCACTGAAAGATATTTACCATAAACGACCCCGAGCGCTTGTTATGTGATCTGCTCCGCTGTTTTGACGCGCTGCTCACAAAATGGTGCTGTGTTACGGCTCGCGGTCCGGATGGATGCCGGGTGCGGATGCGGTCCGCCTTTTGAATATCAGTTATATAAGGATTAAGACTCGAGTTGCTTTTAAAATATTCACGAGTCCTTTTCCTCGAGTCAAGTCATTTCAGGTCGAGCCTGAAGTCAAGTCTGAAGTCTATAAAAATGCGACTCGAGTTCGAGTCACTAACTCGAGTGCCCATCTCTGATGGGCACTATTTTCTTTAGTACATTAGAAACTGTTGCCCGTCAAATTAAAAAAAGATTAGAGTGAAACATACTGTGCCATCATATAAAAGTAATACCTATTCTCTCAAGAAAGAAACAAATGGAAAAAAGAGAGAAAAAAACTCACATGTAGGTTTTTAGAATTGCATGAAAAAAAACTGTATGTTCAGCTATAGACAAGACTCTAAAAGCTAAGCTGCCAGGGCTGAGCATACCTGCAAATTCAAAGGAAATAACCAAAACAATCGAAGATTTTTTTTTTTTAGCACAGTGGCTAGATTAAAAAATAATCAGATATCACCTAAACTAAATATTCCCTCAGTTTAGTAGAATGAATTTCTTTACTGATAAAACAGATAGCATCAGAAATACAATCATAAATGTAGAATCTACAGCGTCTTGCAATTCAGCTTCAATTATTGCCCCCTATGACTAATTGCAACACTTTACAACTATAGGACAGGAAGAGCTAAATAAACTTATCACCACATCTAAACCAACAACATGTTTATTAGATCCTCTAAATTACTGAAAGAGTTGTTACCTGTAGCAGAAGAGCCTCTTCTCAATATTATGAACTCTTTTTATCTGCAGACCAAAACCCTTCAAGCTGGCGGTTATTAAGCCTCTCATTAAAGGGGTCATATGATGCGATTTCAAGTTTTCCTTTCTCTTTGGAGTGTTACAAGCGCTTGGTGCATAAAGAAGATCTGTAAAGTTGCAAAGACTAAAGTCTCAAATCCAAAGAGATATTCTTTATAAAAGTTAAGAGTCAACCACGCCTACCTAAAACGGCTCATTCTAACAAGCCCCCACATATCTACGTCCCTCTGTGGAAAGATTTGCATAACGCCGCCAAAATGTTCACACAAAGAAAGAAGGCGTAACTTTTATTCTCGCTGTAGTTT
>NW_015542389.1:69833-92302 GCF_001515605.1 Sinocyclocheilus anshuiensis | reverse complement strand
GTGTTTCAGTGCGAAAGCAAAAGCACTTTATTTGGCCTTCTGAAAGTAGATGCATTTAGGAATCTTTAAGATTACTTACAACAGAACAGCAATGCATTTTATGGACGACCGTTTCGTGAACCTAGGAGAGGAGGTAATTCTGACTTTGCTATGACAATCTGGCGCTTCTGAATCAGCTACTGTTTTGTTATTAGTTTAAGTATTTGCTGTTGACTGTTCAAATGCGGAGTTTTGCGCAGTGCAGAGTAACGCGTCGTGCGTGTGTGTGTGTGAGGGGAACAGGGTCACATCACAGGAGAGTGAACTGCCTGTCAGTAATCATAGCGCACGTCAGCTGTCTTAACCGCGGCTTTTGTACTGCATCATCAGTACATGCCCCTTTCGGGCTTGAACTGATGGTAAAACTAACGACATTATTAACTGTCTTGATATTTACTTTGAAAGCTGACGCTCACGATTATGGTAAGGGGCATTACATTTCCGACGCGTGCTTGTGGTGTTCGGCCAATCACAATGCACTGGGTCAGCTGGCCAATCAGAGCAGACTGCGCTTGTCAAAGGAGGGGGCTTTGTTGAAAACTACGTGTTTGAGAGAGGCGGGGCATAGAGGACCTACAATAATGTACAGTATTTGAAAAATAATGTGTTTTTTGAACATTAAAGCATGTCAACATATTCTGTTACACCAAATACACAAAATAATGATCTTTAAAATAGCATTATATGACCCCTTTAAGAAACCACAACTAGATCCTAGTGAACTGGCAAATTACGGACTCAAAATTAACATTTTAGAAAAAGTTGTGTATGCTCAAAATGTGCTCCTTCCTGCAAAAAAAAAAAAAAAGATATCTATAAAGAAATTCAGTCAGGTTTCAGGCCCCATCATAGCACAGCAACTGCACTTAAAATGACAAATTACTTCTTTCTTGCATCAGACCAAGGCTGCATCTTATTACTAGTTTTACTTGATCTTAGTGCTGTGTTCAACACTATAGATCATAACATACTCATAGATTAATTACAAAACAATTTGGGTATTCAGAAACAGGCTTTAAAATGGTTTAAATTCTACTTGTCTGACCGTTACCACTTTGTTTATTTAAACAGGGAATCATCTCAGTAAACGCCAGTAAAGTATGGTGTGCCGCCAGGGCTGGATTGGTAATCGGGCATACCGGTGGGCCGACGCACTTAAGGGGCCGACAGAATGTTTTTTTGTTTTTTTTTGCCGAAAACCATCATGCAGGGACAGCAAGCAGCCAGTGGCCCATTGGTTTGTCTCCTGTATTGACAGCGTAAACATCCAATCACAATGCGCTATAGACGGAGCGATGAAGTATTTTGCTCCGCCTATATAAAGATCGCATCACCCCCAACTTCTTCCTCGTCGGCTTTTCCCACGTTTTCACAGGAGATTGATCAAGAACAGGCTTGCTCTGCGGTGAGTGATGTGGGCCAAAGAGCAAGGCAGGAGGAGAAGAAGAGAGTAGTTGAATTGGTAAAGTGCTTGATAGGGACTCGCAACGGGCAGGAATCTAACCTATCCTAATGTGTGTGCGCGGCTGCGCGCCATGAGTGTATGCGTAAACACTTTTTAATAAAACGTAAATTCGTCCCCCGCGATTTTTTAGCCAAGTCAAGTCAAGTGTGTTCATAGAGGTTTCCATGGGCCAATGCGAATAAAGCTAGATTTAAATAAAAAAAGACACGATATTGTCGGACCTGACGTTTTATTCTTATCCAAAACAAGATGTGATATGAGTGTGATACATAGGCTACATACATACACTACCAGTCAAATTTTTTGAACAGTAAGAAAGATCCAATAGAAAGATCCAAAGTTGTATTTTGGATCAAATAAATGCAGGCTTGGCGAGCAGAAGAGAATTCTTTAAAAAACATTAAAAATCTTACTGTTCAAAAACTTTGACTGGTATAGTGTATATATATATATTGAAGTGGTGATGGGCCGCCTGGACCAAAAAAATGCCAGGGCCGATTTTTTGTCCCAGTCCAGCCCTGTGTGCCGCAAGGATCTAAGGCCCTCTGCTATTTTCAATATACACACTGCCGTTTGGTAATATTTTTAGACAATATGGGATTAGTGTCCATTGTTATGCTGGTGATACTCAGCTATATATTTCAACAAGACCAAATTATCTAAGCAAAAAGACTGTGTTAAAGATGTAAAAGATTGGACGACCAATAATTTTGTCCTATTAAATTCAGAATACAATTTGCACCTAGAAGGATATACTCTACAGCTTCCTCTACAGTCAAAAATGTTGGTGTTAAATTAAACTGCAACTTTTGAAAATAATTTTACATAAAACAAAAAATGGCATTATTCCATTTTAGAAACGCCGCCAAGCTATGGAACATGTTACCACCTGTTTCTGATGCAGAGAAGCTAGTTCATGCATTCAGGACCTCTAGACTGGACTATTGTAATGGACTGCTAGGTTGTTTTCCTGCATCTTCAATAAACAAGTCACAGTTAACAGTTAAAGAAAATATGATTATATTACCCCAATTTTACAGTCTCTACACTGGCTACCTAGTAAGTTCTGTATCAATTACAAGATATTACTACTTTCTTATAAGGCCCTAAATCAGGGTCTTCAATGTTTTTCAGGGCAAGGACGCCTTTGGCCATAGAGACATGGAGCGGGGACCCCCTGATACAAAATGTGTCAAGCAGAGCTACATATTAAGCATATAGCCTTTTATATTAATAGAAACTAACCATATTATGATTAAGAATAAATTATATTAAGACAACAGATCAAAACTATGCACATTATTGTTGTTGCCCATGCATGACTGCCAGTATATTACTTTTTATTGTTAAAATTGAGATTTATGCATCAGAACAAACATGTTTAAACAAAAATCACAATTCATTAGTTGTTTGCAGTTCTTGTAAATTATTTTATTGGATTTGCAGAGTCATACATTTAAATTTTACACGTCAGATGGACATTTACCTGAAATTTAGCAACAAGTTTACTAAAACTTAAAACACCAAAAGAGGTGCTTCCAGAAGTCATAGATCCTCTTCTGACTATTATTAATTCATCATTGTCATTAGGATATGTCCCCAAAACCTTCAAACTGGCTGTTATTAAGCCTCGCATCAAAAAACCACAACTTGACCCCAAAGAACTAGTTAATTACAGACCGATCTTGAATCTCCCTTTTCTGTCCAAGATATTAGAAAAGGTAGTATCCTCACAATTATATTCCTTCTTAGAGAAAAATGGTATCTGTGAGGATTTCCAGTCAGGATTTAGACCGTATCATAGTACTGATATGACCGCCATCAATTCGTAGCAGTGAATGAAGAGGTATCATATCGATCACAAGTGCAGTATGGAGTACCTCAAGACTCAGTACTAGGGCCATTACTCTTCACGCTTTACATGTTACTTATTTCCTAATTAATGCTGTTCAGTTGCTTTGACACAATCTGTATTGTTAAAAGCGCTATATAAATAAAGGTGACTTGACTTGACTTGACTTATAATTGCAATTTCATGGAGTTTAACAGAGATATACTGTTTTTATCCTTTATAACCATTATAGTTTTAAATTTTTTGCCAATCTCCATAAAAGTTTGCATGCTTGTTTAGAATCATATGATGCATGAGTGGACTTAGTTTTGTGGAGTTTTGCGTTTTCTTTTAGGATTTATGGGCCTTTGGGTACAGTAGGTAAATACCATATTATTAAATGACCCTGTTATAACTGCCCAAATGCAAACGTTCAACATTGCTTTGATAGTTATTGACCTAGAGGCTCCAGAGAATTGTACTGCACGGATTTTATTGAATTTGAGGGAAGGACTAGTTCGCAAAAGAAGGTTTAGTAAATAATCTCAATCTTGAAAATCTACAAATGATTTTAACAGATGTTATACAATGATTAAAAGCTTTTGTTCATGCACAAGACCTTTGCTGCTGTTGAGGTGTGATGCGGGTAGGGTTAGGGACAGGTTTGGTGGTATGGGTAGGTTTAAGGTTGGGTAAGGGGTCAACAAGTGTACATGGGTCAATTTGATTACTATAAGGGAACACAGTTCAATCTGTTTATATTGCATTGTTTTGATAATTGAATTATTTTTTTTTTTTTAAATTTTTCCCCCCTCCTGCTGATGTATGACTCAAGGAATATTCTGATTAATGATACACAATAGTATACTAATATAAGTGTTGAGGTGATAAAAACATGTTTTGCACCCAAATTACAATGTGTGATATGTCTTTACCAAGCATTTAGCTAAACTTACTAACCACCCTTTACACAAACATTGTTAAAGTAGCTAAAAAGTCCAGTGCCAATAAAGATACTAAAAAAATAGTAAATGTTTATAAACATTTACAAATTATGAATAGTCTCCACTTTAGATTGGGTACTGCAAAAGCATGAACAAATGATTAATAGATGATTTGCAAAGATTTGAAAATAGGGTGAATTCCGGTCATTTGGGACACTTTTTTGCCATCAAAATGACTGCTCATAAAGGTACTAATGATTAGTAAATGTTTATAAACATTTACAATTGATGAATAGGTTCCATTTTAGAT
Source organism: Sinocyclocheilus anshuiensis (assembly GCF_001515605.1). Classification (NCBI taxonomy): domain Eukaryota; kingdom Metazoa; phylum Chordata; class Actinopteri; order Cypriniformes; family Cyprinidae; genus Sinocyclocheilus; species Sinocyclocheilus anshuiensis. The sequence continues at coordinate 87,713 of NW_015542389.1, read as the reverse complement.
TGGGTACTGCAAAATGATTTAAGATGTGCAAATAGTAGAAGTCAACACAACAAACAAAGACCAAATATATGACCTTTACAGACTGTTATGAGCTAATGAATACATTAACATGAATAGTTTGTGAAGTGCCTATAAGTTATATTTTCACAACATTTGTAAATGTAAAAATGAGCATTAGCTAATATGTGAACTGAAGTTTAATGACATTTGTAAGCATTCAAAAATACATGAACAAATAAGCTTGTAAATACTGTATAATTTCTGTAAAAATAATTTGTAGATTTTTAAAACGCATTGAAAGTTTAAAGACATTTGTAAACATTAACTAATGATCCATTAAGCATTATATAATGTTTGTTAACGATTTATTAATGAAGCTTTAAATCACTGTAAACCATCTGTCAAAATCATTTGAAGATTTAAAAAAAAAAAAAAAATCCATGATCATATGAATTGAAAGTTTAATGACATTTGTAAGCATTTCAATTTACATTAAATAACCTGTTAATCATTTAGTAATGTTTAATAAGTTCATTAGTTAACATTAACAAGCACATTATCTCATATTTGTAGATATGTGAATATATATTAAGTAATGATTAGTTAAACATTATATAATGTTTGTTAATTATTTATTAATGAAAGTTATTATAAAATGTTACCATAATCTCAAATATTTAAAGAACAATTTGATTGACAGCAGTGGTCCTAGAGGCAAAATTGTTCAGACAGAGGAGATCTATCATATGATATGAAGATTTAGAGTAAATGTGAATATATGAACATTTATGTACAATTTGAGGTCATTTACCACAAAAACATTGTTTGTTTTTTTTTACTCTTATAGCGCCACCTATGGTCCGATCTCCATGAAACTTTGCATGCTTGTTGAAAATCATCTGTCGCACGTGCTCACAAAGTTTCGTGAAGTTTTGAATTTTCGTTTAGGTTTTATAGGCTTTTGGATATATTTGGCCACACCCCTTTCCTAAATGACTCCGTTATAGCTAACCAAAGGACAAAATTCTACATTTTTTTGATAATTATAGAGTCCATAGAATTGTGCTGCAGTGGTTTGATCGAAATTAAGCGAAAAACCTAGGACTAGTTCGCAAAAGTAGGTTTTTCACATAATTGTGAATATTTAATGAACGATTTGATTGACAGCAATGGTTCTTGAGGCAAAGCTGCTCAGTATGAGGTGATCTATCAAATGATATGCATATTGTGTAGATGTGTGAAACACCTAACAGATTACAGAGACATAAAACCCATAAGTCCCAACTATTGGCCAATTTCTTTCAAAATTCTTACAGACCTTTAGGGCCATGAGTCGAACATACCCACCGAGTTTCGTTCCGATCAGCCTCCATTAACCTTGTCTAATAGGTGCTTAAACTTCATTGGCTAATGGTGGCCATGTTTTTTGAGATATGCAAATGTACTCATAAACACTTTTGACACCTTGGACAAAGACACTGCATACCAAGATTCAAGTCGACTGGACTAATGGTTGTGTAGTTATAGCAGTTTTTTTTTAAATATTATAGCGCCACCAAGTGGCCAAGCTCCGCAATTTTTTTTATTTGACCAAATATTGAGCTCACACACGTGTACCAAGTTTGGTGAAGATATCTCATTCCGTTCAGGCATTATAGCCATTTAAGTAAAAGTGGCCCCGCCCTTTATGAACGTTTTGGGGCCCCTTTTATTTCTGCACTGATTTGGTTCCGATCGGGCAAAAAACCTAGGACTAGTTCACAAAAGTAGGTTTTGGACATGACATAATTTTGCGGAAAAACCGGACTTCATAGAGCGAATCCGTCGGAAGGCAGTTTTCTTTGTTTTGACCCAAGGATTCCAAATATATATTTTTGAGTCTACGACGAAAGGTCTAGGAGCTATGGCCAAAAATGAAATGTGTTTTTTTGCACTGTATCGCCCCCTTTGGTCCGGTTGGGGCGAGTCTTCGGATCTGAGTAGCGGTCAATACTACTACCGTCTGGCCAAGTTTCAGCTCTCTATGCCTTACGGTTTGGGCTGCACGATCAGTTTTAGATTCGAATCCATAGCCAGGGCAAACTGCACAACAGGATAAAATGGGGGTCAGTGATTTTAAGGAACAATTTAGGCAAATTCGATGGGAATTAAAATATAAGTGTACGCTAGATTTTACTCGGGTAAAAACAACACATAGCACTATTAATTTCTTATGTTGGTTCAAGTCAGGCTGTAGTTTGTTATATGAGAAAGCAAACCATTCTGCTGAAAAAAGCGGAAGCTGTGATCATATATGCCATACATATCCGCTGACTCTTTGTTAATTAAGAATAAGCCTGAATGGGTGTTTAAATTGTTATCTTGTAATGATTAATCATGCAGCTCTTGTTTGTCATACCTTTGAACCGTTTTTGCTGTTTGTATGAACAAATAGATATTTTCAAAGACTGTTGTAAATGCAATACTTTCTTCTTCCAGTTGGTGGCGCTACTCTACATCCATGACCCATAATAGCTACATTAATGTGATCAGCCGAAAAGGCCAAACAATTGTGTGTAGTTTAATGTGAATCACACAATGAATGTAGAAGATATGAGACACTTCCTGTTTACCAGTCAAAAATGTCTGACTTCCTGTTGGGTGGAGCTATTGCCTGTGGTGTGAAAGTTGTTTGACTTGATGAGATCTATATATATATATGCACAGCTTGGTGACCATAAATGATAAAGGATGCACTAGACATTTAACTGAATATGCCCATATTCTAGGTGGTGCTATAGAGCTCACTGTGCATGCAAATCTATGATCATGAAAATTAAAGCATGACAAGTACCTCAAAAGACATGATTAAACATGAAAAGGATGATACAGGTGCATCTCAATAAATTAGAATGTCTTGGAAAAGTTCATTAATCATCACAATTAAAAGAACCAAAGACTTAAACTACTTCAGTCTGTGTGCATTGAATTTATTTAATACACGAGTTTCACAATTTGAGTTGAATTACTGAAATAAATGAACTTTTCCACGACATTCTAATTTATTGAGATGCACCTGTAATGTTTAACACGTTGCCATGGCAACAGTATTAAAACTATCAAAAATCCCTTAATTTTAAATCTGTAGTTTGCTGTTGTTATTAGAAAAACATCTGCAGCAATTTAGAAAATGAGGAAAAACTTTGTTAAAATGTCTTCCTTCCACCAGTTGGTGGCGCTACAACCATGACCCACACTAGCCACATCAATGCGGTCAGCCTACAAAGCCAAACATATGCGTCCAATTTGAAGTAAATCACATGATGCACACAGAAGATATAGGCCACTTCCTGCTTCATGTTTTTGATGCTTTTTTATTGCATCGCTTTGGCAACACCATTCGAGATATCAAAAAATCCTCCAAAATTTTTTAACATCTTCAATGTCTTGGCATGATTATACCAAAGTTTGGTGCCATTTACATGAATCCCCTAGGAGGGTTGTTTTCGAAAATGACAGCATGCCATTTTCAAACAATCCAAAATGGCCAACTTCCTGTTCTGTGGAGCTAAAAAAGTTAATAGGGAATTTGTTTGTCATGATGATGGCAATGTCCCTATGAAATTTCGTGAAGATCGGACAAAGTCTGTGGCAACCACAGCAATAAATAAAGTTTGAAATTGTAGGGGGCGCTACGGAGCCCACTGGCCACACCCAAATCAAATGACCACGGAATAAAATAGTGCTGCTAAGCTTCTACCAGTGTGTCAATTTACGGGAGTCTCCAAAACTGCACTATCAAATCAAAATGTGTCCTACGAAAAATGTTTCTGTTGACTTTCATGAGTTTTTAGCCATGGGAAGTCCCTCAAAACAGCGTGTGATGGCTGACTTTCTGTTGGGCGGAGTCAAATAAAACCAAGTGAACTTTGCCCTACACGACATCACCAATGACCATACCAAAGTTTCGTGCACATCGGAGAAACTTCATCTCAACCACAGCCCGCATTTGGTTGAGTCCCTCGACCACGCCCAAGGCCAAGCACTGCAAAACTTTCACATTTTTCTCAGGTCTGATGTCTGTGCAAAGTTTCATGAGTTTTCGACCATGGCAAAGCCCTCAAAAATGGGCGAGAACATTTAAAGCCGTTCCGGCTTGCACCTCAGTGCTCGGGCCCTAATAATAGTCAAAAAAACATGCCAAAAACAATAGGGCTTCAGCACCCACGGTGCAAGCCGTTCCTTGAACCCCTAATTACATTATCAACTGAGGGAGCTCTTGCTTTCGTTTCAGGGTGCTTATATTTAAAATTGACTTTGTGATGTTTTTTGCCCATGTTTTATTTATTTTTAAATTATTTGTGATCAAACATTAATTGGCAGACCCCCTGCAGTACCGCTGTGGAACCCCCGTGGAAGACTCTTGCCCTAAATGTTTGGTTCCTGCGTACTTGGGGTGTACCCACACTAGGCGTTTTGAACCGTGCCCGAGCGCGTTTGATCCCCAAAGCCAAACTAGTCATTTGACTAGTGTGAGCGCTCCGTGCCGCGCTCGAGCACGGTTCGTTTAGCCGTCCCTGGCCCGGTTGGAAGAGGTGGGCAAGGGCACGGTTCGGTTGGGCTCGGTACGCATGCAGTGTGAGAGCTAACAGCGCCGGAGCACGGATCAAATACTGTTTTGTGTGCGCTACTGTCATCATTACAACCGCAAACATATACTATTACTACTACTACACAATTCAGTTAATTTAGTTCAATCAAGTATATTTAGGTTTATAATGGCTCTGGTTCTCACCTTATTGATGAACAGGAAATGTAGTTTGCGAGTAAAGCTGCTAATTATTTAATTAACGTCAGCTGCCTCCGTAATAATTCTCTGATACATACAAGTGAAAATCAATGCACAACAAATTATTCGACAGAATATTAGCGAAAGTGGTTTTCTCCGTTATCTCGCACATGACTTAAGCGTGCTCCGGCCCGGAAAGTTTAGTGCAAGTGTGAGTGCAGGCCAGCGGGGGAGTGGGGATAATCATGCTCGGGCTCGGTTCAAAGCAACTGTGCCTAGTGTGAGTACACCCTTAATCAGTCTTCTATCAAGCTAAAATCCATAACTCTAAAATCCATAATGCTCCTTAAGGTCGCAAAATTCTGGAATTGTGGTAGTACCTAGGATAACAAAGTCCACTAAAGGAGGTAGAGAAATTACCTTTATAGAGGAGCTGGATGGGCTGCTGACCTCATTCCCACTTGTAGTCTTTGGCAACATTCATCTGGAGAAGCCTTACAATGCAGAGTTCGATTCTGTTCTAGCCTCATTCAATCTCAAATGACTCAAGTACTCACATATCAGGCAACCAGCTCAACTTAATTTACAAACACAATTTTGTAAATTAATTGCAAGTTGATTGCAACGATTATTACATTGGTTAATCGACTAATCAACGATTATTTCACCAATTAATCAGTAGGCTTTGTTTTATTATTCAGCTTTTACAATGTTAAAATATTGAATTACACATATTCTAATTATTAAATAAAACAAGGTAATCACTTCAGCTTTGAAGTGAATGTAAAATGTCAAACAATTATACTATTGTACAATTACAATTATTATTATTATTTACAAATAAATACATTTACACATAATTTTATATATATAATTTTATTTTTTTTTTACAAATAAATATATTTGGCACACAAAATAAGATGACAGACAGAGAGACTTTCTCATTCATCATTTAATTATCTGTATGTAAAAGTAACTGACTGATGCATCATTCTGCCTAACAGTCATATGGATATGGAACAAAATAAACTAATAAGCCATTTTATTTTTTGGATAAATTATTTTATTCACAACATTATCTCTCTTAAAACACCTTATAGCAGGGTTGGCAACTTTTGAGTTCAACTTGAAGTGAGAATTCCCATGGCGGGTGGGTGGTTTGGTTGGGGTTATTTTGTAAATAATAATAATAATAAAAAAAATACATTAGTACTGTCAAACAATAATAACTATCTTTTTTTCTGAAATTAATCACGATTAATCCCACCTAACATTAAAGCTTTATATACACTTTTATATTGCCATAATTTCACATTCAATCTTCAAATTAATGTAGAAACAACATAACAGTATAATTGAGAGCCATCAGTTTTAACATTTAGTAGACTAAAAAAACAACAACTTCTAATTTAAGTAAACTTAAAACAATCTTCACATAAACCCATTATAATAAATGTCATAATTAGCTACCTGGGGCAGTCGTGGCCTAATGGTTAGAGAGTCGGACTTGGTCATGGGTTCGAGTCTCGGTTGTAGGTGGGGGGAGTGAATGTACAGTGCTCTCTTCCACCTTCAATCAGTGGTGGCTCGTCGGGGGAGGCAGGGGAGGCACAGCTTCACCATAATTTTGAGGTGAAAATGGGAGGACGATTTAATGTTAATAAAATGTACAATTCATTTCAGTTCATGTCTCAGAATGTGTATTTTTTTGTTTGTAATTTCAGTTGTAAACCATAACGTGAAAGCGCCACTTTTCTATCGCGAATGTGCTCAATCTGCTGATGTAATTACAACCGCTAATGATAGAGAAGGGGAGGGGGAGGCCGGGGGAGGGCTAAGCTCTTGTGCCTCCGTTGGTAAAAAAAATTTGCCAATGAATATTTGATCGCCAACTGATTTACCAAGCTGTCATTCAAACAGTATATATACAAATTTAGGGAAAACAGCCCAAGCTGGATATAAGCTACTGCAGTTGGCTTAATTAAATGGCACAACAGGCAGCTCTCTTTTAACACAGACTTTTAAGAAGGGATGGATGTTTGCTTCAAGTGATAGGCCAGGTAAGTGAAATTATATTATCTTGCTGTATGTATGTCGTTTTCTTTACGTTTTCTGACTAAAAGCAACCAAAAAGCCATTTTAAAGTGGTAAAGCAAATTATAATAATCGGCAGGGATCCCAGACCAATACAATTAGTGCGCCTCCTCTATTTTAAAACCCACGAACCGCCACTGCCTTCAATACCACCTTCAATACAGCAAGGCACCGAAACCCCAACTGCTCCCCGGGTGCCGCAACAAAAATGGCTGCCCACTGCTCCAGGTGTGTGTTTGGTGGCTTGTTAACAGGGTGTGTGTGTATGTTCACTACTCAGCATGGGACACCGTACTTGGCCACACGTCATGTCAATTTTACTTTCACTGTGCCCTTCAGCAAGTAGGACATACACAGAAATTGAATAAAGTTATCAAACACTAAATTCTAAATTAAATATCGATGAATCCTTAAAGATAAAACTACCTTTACTGATTTCCTCTTTTTTTCTGCTGAATATGACGCGGATTGTATTTTCTCACAACTCTTTACCTTTTCTGGCATGCGTCAGGTCTTAAAAGTATCTACTAATGAGCTGACGAGTTGAATCGGGTGTGTTAGATGAGGGAGACAGTGCTGGGGTGCTCCAGGACAGTTTTGAAAACTACTCCATTTCAGAGACATGTTCTTAAATGTCTCTGATGTCTCTCAAATATCTACATACAATCACAGTTTTAAGGCAGCTTTAATAACCTTTTTGGTAACTTCATGACTTAACTGACGACATAACTACGACACTGCATGCTCGTTGTTTCATTTGCACTTTAATATGAAATTATATACAGCGTGCAACTGCATTTGTGCATGCAATAGAAGAGCATGCACTACAAGCACAGTATAATGGCAGACAGGACAGGAAAATTTGTTTTTACTGACATATGGTCTGACAACATCTCATCTGACCGCAGTTCACTGTTATTCTACTGACGCTCACTCATTACCTGTACCTTTTCCGTGCTTGTTTGATTAGCACTGAGGCGAAGTTGGCGTGCGCATCTGAGAAGTCGTCTCCCATTTGATGTGGTTGTAAAGACATGCAATTCTTGTCAAGAAAAAAAAGAGACAGTAGCAGCAGCTGTGTGGGGTGGCCAAACCTAACTAAACTGCGTTAAACTGAAAAAAAAAAAAAAAATGACAGCACTAAAATATACATATACACAGGGTCTAAAACTAACTTTTTGCCAAACCTGCCAATGGCCAGTGACGTGATAACATTTACCGGCTAAAAAGTTTTTTACCGGCCATGAAACTCTTTTTGCAAAAACAGGCGGTCATTACTACTACAATAACTAAACATATTTACAATGTTTTTAATTTGTCCGTTACTTTACTTACAAGAAAAAAACAACAACTAACAGATTTATTGATTTATCTTTTTTTTGTCCCTAAAAAACGTTGAGATTCTTGTCCTTTGCATGTTTTCGGCAAACGGAGCAGGCCATCGTGTTACGCCTGTTTCACACATACTCAGTTTGCAGTGTGTGTGTGGTGCATATTTTTTCCCGCACCCATGTTAACGGATAAGAGCAGGGCTATTCAATTAGCTTCATTTGAGGGCCAGATTATCGAACTGAAAATTTGAAGGGGACCAAGGGGGTGGGGGCTGTCCCGATCTCTTTCTGGGGGGACCTATAAAATTTGAAATTAAATTGAAATCTAAAATCTATAAAACGTTAACATTAGTGCTGTCTTTCAATCGATTAAAAAAAATAATCACACATTTTTCTGTAGTTAATCATGATTAATCACATTTTTATATTGTCATAATTTCACACTGAACCTCTAAAATAATGTAAAAACAACAAAGATAGTATATTTTAAATATGTTTTTAATGGCATCTTTTTACTAAGTAGCCTATTATTAATGAAGAATTGATACCAACACTGCTACTGGTGTCTCTATTAAATGCATTTTCCCTCAATTTTGAAATGTTTAAATGGCATCTTTTTACTAAGTAGTATATTATTAATGAAGTATTGATACCAATACTGCTGTATTGTAGAGACAATACTGTCTCTATTAAATACATTTTCCCTCAATTTTACCTATTAATTATAGTCATTCAACATTTCAGTATAATTGAAAGCCATTATTTTTAACATTTAATAGGCTCTGAAATATTAAGTGATTTTAAAACATTTCACATAAACTATAAATTGTATAAGCATAAACTAAACAGATTAATCTTTATTCAAGCTACAAAAGTTAATCAGCGACTAGAGCAGTCGAGTGATTTCTCTTCTTCTTTTGTTCTTTGATTTACGGTCTGAGCACTGACAGTATGAGAGAGTGAGAGCGATAACACCAAAACACACACACACACACACACACACACACACTGTATATAAACCTTTCAGCAGAGTTTTGCCTGACATCTGGACATGCCTAGTAATTAACTTCATGATGACTAATGTGTGTGTTTATTTTACCAAATTATGTAAAATAACTGTTGCAATTCTGCAAAACGTATAACTTTTCACCACAAGAAGAATAGCAATGTACAGTGAGAGAACTAATTCTACAAATAATTGCAATTGCATTACAAAAATATTTCGATACCAAAATCTAATATTTATCTATTAATCTGTTAGTCATTTACATTGCATAATGCACATATATCTATCTACCTACAAATTGCTAGTTATTATTAGGCTATGCTAATCATTGCAATTTTGAAAATGAATCCCCAAATTTATATGAGGGATGAGGGATTTATATGTCACTCCCGAAACTTTGCTGCATGTACAGGGTATGAGGCCGTTGGTCCACTTAGCAGCACGAAAAACAAAACTTTTATTCAAATTCTGAATGGATAATATGTAGCCCTAGAAAACGTGCAATTAGCGCTTATAATCACTAAAAAGCTGTCACTCACTTCAGTTCATCGCAATCTCACAAAGTTCCATTATACACCTCACAATAAATACATTTGCTTTGTGTCTATTGAAAGGATTCATGAGCCTGAAGAAAAAAAACAAAACATTTTGAGCAGTGAATTCTGACCAACTTGAACGCATCGGCCAATCAGAGGTGTTCAAGAAATCAACAGATATGTCTGTGATTGGTTACACTGCTCAACGCTGAACACGTTGTAAATAGAAGCTTTTGACGCTTGCAAGAGATCAAACACAAATACCAAACCAAATCTGTTTCGCCAATATCATATTATTAGTTTCAAATGTAATAGGTGGGTCAAGGTGCTTTTCACTGCGTGAGAAAATGGAAGTGTGGCGTGAGAGCATGTCAACTGTGTGAGTCTCACGCTGAATGCGTGAGAGTTGGCAGCCCTGTTATAGTGTCATTATGTTTAATACTGTACGTGTTATGACTGGAGCGCCGATTGCAGAGCTGGTGTAAATTTATCCACATCGCTATGATCAGATACTTTCTAAACTGCTGTTTTCTCACAGCTGTCATTTTTGCTGTGTTAATTTCGTTATTGAGAGGAAATCGTGCAGCACATATTTACATATTCATCTAAACGTCGCTCTCAGCAGTGTCTGGTTCGGCTGCATTTACACTCCTACTCTCATAAGCTCAGTGTGTCTTTTTCTCTTGAATTGCATTCGGGAGAGCTGACTTACAGTCTTGCGCAACAGCGTCACACTGGTTGAACCGCGTTTTTGCAGGCCCTTTAGGTCATATGAGATCAGACGACTATTCAACAACATAAATAATTGTCGCCAATTTCTTTGGTCTACTAATCATTACAGCCCTAATGTGCTACCCACTCAAACCCCTGGTTATCCGATCTTTTTCATGAACACCGGACCAAACTCGGGGCAGCAGAGAGAAAATGGTGCAAATCAAAAGATCCATCTGACCTGAGTATGTATCAGTCTCTGCTTTCATCTTTCTCTGTAGAAGTCCATACTGCCAAATCTTCATATTTCCACAAGTTTAACAGTGCTTCTAACACACGCAATCACCCCAAAACATTAAAGGTGTAATAGGTGATTGTCTTCAGAAACATTTTTTGTTATGCTGGTTGAAAGTCTCTTCACATCCTTAAGGGGTCTAAATGTATTTATCTGTATTTATATATTCTGTGGAAGGCGTAGGACCAAGAAATGTTCGTCCAATCATTAATGGGCTTTCCTAACTGCCTGTCAACATATGTATTTGCATACCGCTGCGCACCCTGTTCGCGCAGACAGGATACGTCATCAGTGCGTTCACGCACACTGTGCAGACAGAGCGAGAATGGCAGACAAACATCAACAATCTTCCTTCATGGTATTGTAGTACTTTTACTAACTGTACTATAAAGTTTTCTCACCGGGTGAATGACACATGATGTAGCCCAGCGGTTCCCCAATTCCAGTCCTCGCACAAGGGAAGCAGGGGAAATCTGTTGAAGTTTACGTCACTTCGGAACATTCATTCACGGATTTGCGCTGCGCAGCGTCTTCACACACAGACGAAACTTACTAGAGAAGTGTGAAGTGTGACATAATATACCTCTGTAAATAAATACTATTTAAATTCACGTCTCGCACACTTGAATGCCCTTTGTATGGAACATATACGCTCGCTTGGAACTGGAATCATGGCGGAATATCCGGTGATGTTACACTTCCCAGGGCACTCACGGTCGAATAGAACAAAAGTCGCACGTGATAAGAGATACATATGAAATCTGCAGAGCAGGAGGGCGCGAGGATTGGAATTGTGAACCGCTGATGTAGCCTATTGTAATGTTGTCTGGTGTTCTGGTCTGTGAGCGTAAATGCATTCAGAAGGCGTGGCTTTGGATGGCGATTGCAGGGAGGGTGGGACCTTCGCTTTCAGTGCTATCAGGCTAAAGTTAGCATTTTCCAAGATCTCCTACTACACCTTTAAATACACTGCTCTGTCCCCCTCCACCACCTCCCACCACCTCTTTAACAGTCGATGATTTTGCTAAATTCTTCACAGACAAAACAAAAACAATCAGCAAACAGTTCTCAGCTCCACACACATGAACTCAGACCAGCCACATCCAGTGCTAAAAATCTCCTACTCATTCTGTCCCCTCTAATTATATAAAATTCCTCCTACAGTCTGCTCTCTTCACTCAGTCCCCAGTAGCGCCTGGACAAATCAGACACACAATTATTCATTATATTTAACAAATAATCCAACAGACCCTCTCACCCAACAACCATGGATGCCGAGACGTCTGTGAAAGACCCACAGGCCCCTGGTTACCATGGTAACCAATAAACCTCAGTCAGACCAGATAAACTTTACGACCCTAAAGTTTGTAGAGAGAATCTCCTTCCTACTTAATTCCCTCTAAAACAGACATATACTGTTATAGGAAATGACTTCTTTCATGAATTCATAGCAAAAACATTCTGTAAATGATCATGCACATCCCAGAACATTGTGTGTATCATTACTGTTTTGTATAGTGTTTTTGTATGGTATACTGTTTTATGCATGTGTTATGATAGATCACTAGTTAATATAACCTCACCCATACCATGTACCTTTGAATTCGTATTTTCATGATCTAAATAAGATAATAATAATAAATACCTATGCAACACATTAGTATTTTAAGAATCTTGAAGATTCTTCTCTTGAACACCCAATCCAGTTTCATATGCAAAACACCATGCTAGAGACAAAGGATCGTAAAATTTCCCTCCAAATGTACAATTCCTCATTGGCTCACTCAAATCCAGAGGGTGTGACCCCCTCACACTTTAAAGATCACTGATCACCAGATCAGGGCGTTTTTTTTAGATTCTGAGAAAAATGAGGATGTTGAGCTAGAAGTCCACCAAGGACCCATAAGTTTGTGCCAGGCTGCAGCCTTGTCTTTCCATTCACCAATCATTACAGCCCTCGGATCTCGGCTGATGTCTCTCTAGCTCTGCGCTCTTCTCTCATCACTTTCCATCTGGGAGAAAACTCTCCTGACCACCACAGAGTCAGAATAACATCGTTTGGAGTTCACCACTCTTCAAACCCGGAAGAACGTGATCGCGACTCCAACACCACTGAACCTCCAAACCATCAACACTTGCATCTGAGACTGCATCCGGACCCTCGTTCAACGGCCAAGGCAATGCAAGTATCGCACATTTAACTAAATGAAACAGAGGTTTAGTATAAACTGTAGACCCCTTATAAAACGGTGCTGATGGTTTCACTCAGGTGGTTAACTGATTCATTTTCCATAACTGCATTCTCTGGTTTCTCGAACGGTTTCATTCATCTACAACTTCCCCTTATCACTTATGAGTGATTGTATGTTTGTTTGTTAGATTAGTTATGTATTAGTGTTTAGTTAATAAACTTTTGTGCACAGATTACATGAGTTTCTGGTTCTGTTGCCGTTTGTGAAAAGTGTCCCTTTTACGATGATCTATAGCAACATGCTCTAATGCATTGGTACTGTAAGAAAGTTATTTTCTGTGGCCACGAAAATATCGTTTCTTAGATTTGATATGAAATTATACTGAATTATAATTTGTTAATTATAATTAATTATTTATATATATATATATATTAAATAATATATATTGTGTAAGAAGTTACACAACTTCTTGTCCAGGCCCTTGTCATTTCTAGGCTGGGCTACTGCAGTGCTCTTCTGGCTGGACTTCCATCATGTGCAATCAAACCTTTACAAATGATTCAGAATGCAGCAGCATGCCTGGTCTTCAAAGAGCCCAAAAGGGCCCAAGTCACACCTCTTTTTATCTCTCTACACTGGCCACCGGTTGTGGCTTGCATCAAATTCAAGACACTGATGCTTGAATACAGAACAGCCATGGGCTCCACACCCTCCTACTTCCACTAATTCTTATAAGTCTACATCCCTGCAAGAAGCCTGAGGTTGGTAAGCGAGCGACACCTCATGGTACCATCATAGAGAGCCACAAAATCACTTTCCAGAACATTTTAATTCACCGTTCCTTACTGGTGGAATGATCTTCCCACCCCCATCCAGAATGCTGAATCCCTGAAAATATTCAAAAATTAATCTCTACCGTCAACATTTGATTGCATCCAAAAAAATCTTTGCTTTCACTTTTGCTTATTCCCTTCCTGTTCTAGCTTGTACTAATCGGAACGATGTCTGAAACTTTATATTATGAGCACTTCCTGTGTTTATTTGCCTCTTTATGATGAATTGCTTGTTGTATTCCTCAATTGTAAGTCGCTTTGGATAAAAGCACCTGCTAAATGAATAAATGTAAATGTATTCGATCCGATAGCAGCTGCATTGCAAACCATGATTAAACAATTTCATAATGTTTTGTCTGTAAATAACTGTTTGAAATGGATGTTTTCAAAAGACTTACTCACATGCAACAGCGAAGGGGCATTAATAATATTTCCTATGCAATGAGATTGGTTAGGGGTGGGCAAACTTCCCAAAATATCATATCATGATCTTATAACACACAATAAAGATCTTCCCAATTTTGAGTGTACTATTGAGAATATCCAGATTGGAATAAGCCTGTGGAATTTAAAACACAGTATTGCATTAAACAATCAGTTATCAAAAAGGTCATTAAAAATGGAAGTGTTTGAAGTTCAATTTCAAAGGTATATTTCACCCAAAAATGAAAATTTGCTGTTAATTTACTCACCCTTAGGCCATCCAAAATGTGACTTTTTAACAAGTCTAACATAAAGTGTATAACTAGTGTCATCTATGAGATTTATTTTATAGAGTGTTTTGCGATTGTAGCTCCGTGTAGCTTTGTTTTTCTGTTGGAATCTTTATCTTACTATCACTTTCTGTTGTTTAAACTGCTAAAATATAACTTAATTATCACCATACTTCTGATATTATCTAACATACTAATTTGATATAGTTCGCTTTTCAATCTAAACCTTGAGTACATCACGTTAGCATTCTGTTAGCCTGTTAGCTTGTCATTCGCGCCTACAGTTTCCTTTTCTCTCTCGCTCCGTTTTTCACAAGTTCATCAAACAACTGTGGTTAAGTCGGAATCATTCAACAATCATGGTGAGTAATGGCTTCTCCTGTTACTGTCACTTGCACTGCTTGCCACATGTATAGTGTAGCTTTCTCTGTCAGCGGCGAGGTATTCATATGTGATAAATGCAGGGAAATAGTTTGTCTGACAGAGAAGATCTAAGAACTAGATACACGCATCCAAATTTAAATGAGGATAGTTAGAATGTGAGGGCCTTAGATACGGTGTTACGGTTTAACTGGTGACCGTGTTATCTGGTGACCTTCTTCCGGTTTCAGGTCCTCCGCTCCAGATGTGATAGAACGCCCGCAGCAGATTCACCAATTCTGAAAGCACAAACTGACGTGATATTAAGCTGTCTAATAAACGCAGACTTGCTCATTACATGGTTTTGGTATTCTTGTAAAGATTACAAATTATTGGTATGATCGCCCGTAACGGCTGAAGTATGGAAAATAAATAAAAAGGTCTGCTTGGCACGGGTTTCGAAAGCACGCTAAAAAGAGGTGCTATGTGTGACGACAGTAACGTACGCACTGAGCTGTCTGACTTCTCTAGTTCAGCCGCAGATTTTTGGAATAAAGTTAAGATTTTATTCTCTGCGTTACATTACGCAGCTGGCCGAATCGAGGAAATGTGCCCGTGGTTAACTTGTGACCCGTGTTTACCTATTATGAAAATGAACCATGGTTATTATAGTAAAAGTATATTACATTTTATGGTTTATGATGTTAAAGTATATTTCATCGAGTCTCAGACAAAGGTAAATTTGTGGTTACTATGGTTTAATTACAACGGCTTTGGATGCGACTAGCTTAGCGAGTCCCGCATATTCTTTGATTCCGGTTGCAGGGCGACTGTGAGGCGGTATAGTTGTGGGACAAAACACTGCTCTTCCATTCCAATTAAAACACTAAACAGGTTCTCCCCACTCAGTGACTCTAGTTATTGGTGATTCCATTGTATGGAACGTGAAAATAGAGACACCGGCCACCATAGTCCAATGTCTACCAGGAGCCAGAGCGCCTGACATCTTGGCAAATTTAAAAGTGCTGGCTAATGCTAAACGTAAATTCAGTAAGATTGTTATTCACATCGGCATTAATGATGTCCGACTTCGCCAGTCGGACATCACTAAAAATAAAGTTAAAGAGGTGTATGAATTTCAAGTTCGATGTCAGACACTATAATATGCTCTGGTCCCCTCCCTGCTTACCGTGGTGACGAGATACATAGCAGACTGTCGTCACTCAATGGCTGGATGTCTAAGTGGTGCCTGCAGAATAACATAGGTTTCATAGACAATTGGACGAGTTTTTGGGGCAGACCTGACCTGTGGAAAAGAGATGGTCTTCATCCCTCCAGGGGTGGTGCCGCTCTTCCCTCTAGAAATATGGCACATAGTATTAGAGTTTGTACTTGACTAACTGGGGCCCAGGTCAGGAAGCAGACAGACTAGCTAAACCGACCGCCTGCTAGCCGCCTCATGTCATAGAAGTCAGTTAATTCCCAGCACATAGAGACTCTTTCACCTAGATATCATGCAATAGAGACTGTGTCTGTTCCCCAAACTAGCAAATACAAAAACCATCCAAAACAATTTAAGGGTAACAATTTAATTGATGTTCAACAAATAAAAAACAGATATAATACAGATAAACATTTGATAAAGCTTGGCTTAATGAATATTAAGATCCCTTTCTACAAAAGTGCTTTTTGTAAATGAAATGGTCACAGATCATAACTTAGATGTGCTCTGTTTGACATACACCTGGCTAAAACCAGATGATTACATTATTTTAAAAGAGTCCACCCCCCCCAAGATTACTGTTATAAACATGAGAAAAGGTAAAGGGGGAGGTGTTGCTACAATTTATAGTAATATTTTCAGTATTTCTCAGAGCTCTGGTATCAAGTATAATTAGTTTGAAGTAATGGTGCTTTATATAACACTATCCAGAGAAACAAGTGTTAATGATAAATCCCCTGTGACGTTTGTACTGGCTATTGTATAAAGGCCACCAGGGCACCATACAGACTTTATAAAAGAATTTGCTGATTTTCTATCTGAGTTAGTGCTGGCTGCAGATAAAGTCTTAATTGTTGGTGATTTTAATATCCATGTTGATAATGAAAAAGAAAGATGCATTGGGATCAGCATTTATAGACATTCTGAACTCCATTGGGGCTAGACAACATGTGTCAGGGCCTACTCATTGTCATAATCATATTTTAGATTTAATTCTGTCACATGGAATTGATGTTAATGGCGTTGATATTCTGCAGCAGAGTGATGATATCTTGGATCATTATCTAGTCTCGTGTATACTCCATATAGCCAAAGCTGCAAATTCAACTTCTTGTTACAAATATGGTAGAAGTATCACTTCTACCACAAAGACTGCTTTGTAAATAATCTTCCTTACTTGCCTCAATTCCTCAGCATATCCAATAGCTCAGAAAAACTTGATGGTGTAACAGAAACTATTGACTCTCTCTTTTCTAGCACTTTAGATGCAGTTGCTCTTTTACGCTTAAAGAAAGTTTAAGGAAAACAGTCCAACACTGTGGTATAACGAGCACACAAGAGAGCCTTAAAGAGAGCAGCCCGGAAAATGGAAAGTACTGGCGGGAAAGTACTTCTACTTATAGAAAAGCTCTAAAAACTGCTAGATCTACTTACTTTTCGTCTCTCTTAGAAGAGAACAAACACAACCCCAGGCATTTATTCAATACAGTGGCTAAATTAATGATAAATAAAGCATCAACAGATGCAGACCTTTCCCAACAGCACAGCAGTAAAGACTTTATTAACTTCTTTACTTCCAAGATCGATACTATTAGATAGAAAATTATAACCATGCAGCCGTCAGCCACAGTATCGAAGGATACAGCCCTTGAGGAACAATTCCACTCATTCTCTTGCTATAGGACAGGTAGAATTGCGTAAACTTGTCAAATCATCAAAACCTGCAACATGTATGTTAGACCCTATTCCATCTAAGCTATTAAAAGAGGGGCTTCCAGAAGTCATAGATCCTCTTCTGAATAGTATTAATTCATCAATG
>NW_015542389.1:52346-69809 GCF_001515605.1 Sinocyclocheilus anshuiensis | reverse complement strand
TCTAAAAACTGCTAGATCTACTTACTTTTCGTCTCTCTTAGAAGAGAACAAACACAACCCCAGGCATTTATTGAATACAATGGCTAAATTAATGAAAAATAAAGCATCAACAGATGCAGACCTTTCCCAACAACACAGCAGTAATAACTTTATGAACTTCTTTATTTCCAAGATCGATACTATTAGAGATAAAATTATAACCATGCAGCCGTCAGCCACATTAGATAGTGCACTATAGATCCCCTGAGGAACAATTTCACTCATTCTCTGCTATAGGACAGGAATAATTGTATAAACTTGTCAAATCATCAAAACCTACTACATGAATGTTAGACCCTATTCCATCTAAACTACTAAAATAGGTGCATTCAGAAGTCATAGATCCTCTTCTGAATATTATTTCTGAATATTATTAATTCATCAATGTCTTTAGGATATGTCCCTAAAACCTTCAAACTGGCTGTTATTAAGTCTCTCATTAAAATACCACAACTTGAGCCTAGAGAATTAGTTAATTACAGACTGATCTCAAATCTCCCTTTTCTGTCAAAAACATATCCTCTCAGCTATGTTCCTTCTTAGAGAGAAATGGTATCTGTGAGGATTTCCAGTCAGGAGTTAGACCGTATCATAGTACTGAGACTGCTCTCATTAATTACAAATGACTTGCTCTTATCATCCGATCGTTGTTGTATTTCTCTTTTAGTGCTACTGGATCTTAGTGCTGCGTTTGACACTATCGACCACAACATTCTTTTGAGTAGACTACAAAATTATGTTGGCATTAGTGGAATTGCATTGTCATGGTTCAAATCTTACTTATCTGACTGTCATCAGTTCGTAGCAGGAAATGACGAGGTATCATATTGATCACAAGTACAGTATGGAGTGCCACAAGGCTCAGTACTAGGACCATTGCTTTTCACACTTTACATGCTACCCTTGGGAGATATCATCAAGAAACATGGTGTTAGCATTCACTGTTATGCTAATGATACGCAGAGGAGAACTGGCCTCCTGACTGAGCCTGGCTTCTCCCAAGGTTTTTTTCCTCCGTTTCTGTCACCGATGGACTTTTGGTTCCTTGCCACGGTTGCCTTTGGCTTGCTTAGCTGGGGACGCTTGACTGATTGCACAGATACTATTGGAAGAGAGTTGAACTGGTTGATGATATCACTAAATCATCAATGAACTGAGATTAGCTGGAAAAATGACTGTTATTGACATCTTGCATTATTGACAAGCTATTTCCGTGTTTAACACTGTAAACCAACCAGTATTGTATAAAGCTCTATACAAATAAAGGTGATGACTTATTTCAATTTGATTAACACAAATTAGTTTGATTTTGGGAGCGCCATTTGCACATGGGAGATGGATTACTTTGCTGTTGGATTTGTTATTGGTAAATATCCATTTTGTGTGTGTATGGTTAAGAATTTATTTCACTGTCAAAATAATCTGTCAAAGAAAGTAGGTGAATTAGGTGAATTATTCCAAGTGTGCCTTCACTTAATCGACTCATTTCAACTTCTAAATTTAGAATACAAGTTGATTTCTGCTAGTAAGATGACGAGTCGAGTGAAGTATGCCCCGTCATTTTTCCTACATGCAAAACTAGCTAAATAAACAGCCACTTGTCTCATCGACTTAAGTGCTGCTGCGCACGTTAGCTTAGCCCAGCAGCTCTCCCCTATCCCCACCGCTGCTACAGGCTTAAACCGCTCTGTGGCATTCCCCATTGAAGGAGGTTGAAATTCTACAGAATAACATGACAGCATTATCATTTGTTAATTGTGTTATCTTAATGTTTTTTCATTCTTCTATTTAGGATGTGGCAGTGCAAGGAATGTTTGTTGAAACTTGATAGCAATTATTTATTGCTGCAGCATTTTAGGCAGGCCCATGTGTGTTTTAGGGGCAGTTTGCGCTATCCATGTCCATACACAGATTGCCCATGCACATTTAGTACATGGAGCAAGCTGCTTAATCACACATACAAAAGACACGCTAAACAGGAAACTCCAAAGTCAGAAGTATTAACCACATTCCAGTGTCATGCGAGTTCATGCAGGGAGTTATCAACAGAAAGAGATTATTTTCAACACATAAATGGACATCTCAGGCATAATGAAAACGTTCAGTGTATACTTCTAGAATGCACATTTGAAAGCAATGTTTATAGTACATTTAACACCCACCGAAACCGGAAACACAATCTGCATTCAGTAAAAGACTTCAAAGCCAATGTCGTCAGTTGATGAGCTTTCCACTGCTTTGTGCACATCTAATCCACTGGGCATAGCTATTTTCAAGGAGGGCCCTCTTGCTACTGCATATAAACGTAAACAGAACTACACATCCAAGTTTGGATATTTGAGAATAGCCATTAATCATTATGTTGACAATTTCGAGGTATGTAACCAACTTAGGACATCTTGGAAAAAGCACACATTCTGTGGTGTGTACTGGGTCTTGGGTAATTTGCCACCAGGTTCCCATTCATCTCTGTCCTCCATCTATCTAGCTGTTCTTTGCAAATCTGATGATGTCAAGACCTATGGCTATGGACAAGTGCTGAAGACTCATTTGCAAAATACCTACAAGTATTAGAACAGCATGGTGTCTTCATTTCTCAGCTTGGTCAGTTGGTTAAAGGAACTGTATAGTGTGTAATAGCGGACAACCTTGGAGCTCACTCAATAGGTGGATTTGTTGAGAGTTTTTCTGTAGGTTCAATATGCAGATTTTGTACTGGACAAAAGTCAGAATTTCAAACGAAGGATGTCGGGTCAGGTACTTTCCAATTTAGAACCAGAGACGTCCATGATGCTCAAGTAAAGCCAGCACAGGAGAATGCAACAGTCTGCTGTGGAGTCAAAAACAATGCGTTTTAACTGAGCACCTTTCGCATTTTCATGTCAGCACTGGCTATCCTATTATGCATGATCTTTTCGAGGGTGTTGTTCCAGTTGAACTGGCACATTGCATTAGTCTGTGGATCTCCAAAAGTACTTTACTCTTGACATTCTCAACACATTAATACAGGCCAGATGCCTTACCATGCTCCTTCACATTCAGCAACACTATAGGTGGCAATGCACATGAAAATTCGACCTTGATAAATTTTCTTCCTTTCATTATTGGGCTAATGTTGCCAGAAGATGAGCCAGCATGGCAGGTGATCTTAGATCTTAAAGACATAGTCGAACTGGTTGTAGCCCGTTCAAACAGATGAGACCAATTGCATATCTTGAGGCCAAGATTTATGAACACAGAGCACTATCTTGAATTTTTTCCTCAAGTCAAGCTCATACCAAAATATCACTATTTAGAGCATTATCCGCAAATGATCCGTTGCTTCGGGCCTCTAATTGGACTGTGGACAATGAGATTTGAAGCTAAACATAGCTTCTTCAAGCAGGTTGCTCGTCATACAAACTGTTTTAAAAATATAGCTTGTTCGCTAGCTATTAAACACCAGTTCATGCTTGCCTATCATAGACATTCCTTAAGTGTCAAGAAGTCATCCTTGGAGGTCACAGATGTCTCAATTATGCCTGTTGATGTCCTTAATGAGAGAGTAATGTGTACAATGAAGCAAAGACACCCAAATGTTACTCAGGTTCATATGGCAAAAGACATGGTCTTGCAGTAGTATACATTACAGTGAGGGGATGCTTATTGTAAACGGATCTGTAGATAGAGCTAAATTCAACGAGATCCTAAACTATGTATTCTTAAGGAGATGCTGTGTTTCCTTGTGATACCTTTGTGTGCTTGGTATAGGGAGCATTATAGAGGGCTTGAGTTATCTGCTTGACCCACAGCAGAAGTTGCCCTGATTGACCTTGGTGATTTGAAAGACCCATATCCTCTTGTGGAAGACATGGTTGGGGGTTTGCGCATGGTGAGCTTGAGAAGATTCATCATCATTGAAGATTAGTATAATCCTTCTGGTCTAGTCTGAGGTCTGAAGGCCAGTGTCTATAGTATTATTTAGGCTCTCTCTTGTTAAATCTCTAAATATATATAGACTTCAAATGAAAACAGAAACATAATTTGATGGTTTCTTATTCTCTTTTTCTATTTTTTCCAATAGTTTAAAGGTATTCCATTATGGCAGGTCCTGCTGTTGCTCTATGGATTATCTTTGATGATGAGACTGACTCTAGAAAACTGTCCCTGATATCTGGAATTCCAGAGACTGTGGGAGAACTTCATGCTTTGATAAAGACATCCTTTGGTTTTAACAAGGATTTCCATTTGCAATACATACAGTATATACAGACTGACTTCAGTTTCTGAAATTGAACACAAAAGCACACTGAAGGTAATATACTTGTCTGCCTGGTCACTTGTGGAGCCCCAGATTAATGAGCCCTGCATCACGGTGTACCCTGTAAATTAATTTAGTGAGACTACTACTGATTCTGAACCACAAATCTCATCACTTGCCTCATCCTGCGATGATGATGCACAGTATATATCTTCTCACTCATCTACAGAAATGCCCTTAGGTTTATCCCCATGGCCCAAAGTTTTTTTGGTTTCCAAGTTTGCCTACGATGCAGAATTTGAGCTAAACAAAGAAAACAGATATTGAGGCCAATGCGACATACTTTAACTCTGGTCCAAAGCTGAAATGTATCATTCTGGATGGCCTAGCCCAAGAAATGATCAAATACACAAAATATTCTAAAGACTACATGTGCGAAGAGGTAGCAGCAGCTTTAATTAGGGTCCATCCTTGTTTGGGGCAAGACAGGATTTTGGGGATGGAAGCAGTCACTTAAGTACAAGATGCAAAATTATTGCACAAAGCTTGGCCGTCTTGGACATCCACTGGACATCCAAATCTGTGTAAATTCCTTTAAATACAAACGAAAAGGACAAGGCAAAGCTGGTGCCAACTACATTCCTTTGCATCCAAAAGGTGAATCCACAGAAAGCTTGGAGGATTAGAGAATTGCTTTGTTGTCAGAAGCGAAAAGGCGTGACAATGAAGTGGTGATAAAAGAAAAAATGGAAATAACATGTACAAAAGTCACATTTAGGCAGGACAAGCGTAATCTATATTGATTCAGAAAGTGAAAGAAAAATCTATCACATTACCCCAATTTTATCATCTCTACACTGGTTACCTATTAAGTTCCGTATTGATTTCAAAATATTGCTACTGACCTATAAGGCACTAAATGGTTTAGCTCCTGTATATTTAACTGATCTTCTTATGCCCTACAATCCATCACGCTCTTTAAGGTCACAAAACTCTGGACTTTTAGTAGTACCTAGGATATCTAAGCCTAGACTGTGTGATCTTGGCATTCATCATGCTGTTCGGTCTCATTTATGGTCTTGACTTAAACTTTCCTGACAACCTCAAGTACACCTTTGAATTTTTCCAAAAAATCTTAATGAATATGGATGGACATAAGTTGAATGCAAAGATCCAGCAGCTTAAAATTAAGCTGTTTGCATGAGATGTATATATAATATATACATTATATATATACATATATAATGTATGTTATATAATGTAATATAACATACATTATATTGGGAATTGAGCATTGTGTTGATTTCTACATCAACACATACACACACACACACACACACACACACAAAAAACCAACCAAAAAAAAACTAACAATGACAACAATTATTACCACGTTTTATGTGCAGCTATATAATACATTGTATGCTGATGCCTTCATGATTTATTTCTGATGTTTTTCTTGTTTCTGAGCAATATTGAATAGTTTATAAACTGATGTGCTCGGACACACACCTCAGCACACAAAAAGTACAGTGATGTTTATGCCTTTTTCACGGGAAAATAGAGAAACAATACACGTACTGTATTTCTAGTTAGTGGTTCTAGTCCAGGTCTAGTCTAGTAGTTTTGAGTTAGACGTGATTAGGCCATACATGTATGTTACTTTTATTATTGATGGTCAAGTTTATTTTGACTTATTGTTAATAGACTGTTCTTATTAAAAGTACTTGACTTTGGCATTCCAAAGACTGTTCATGTGCTGCTCATGCAGACAAAGGCAAATTTTCAGACTGATGCTTAAATAAAATGTTTAAAAATGTGTACTTTCCCCGTCACAACAACATTGTTAAATAATTTTTCAAAGTTTTAATAATTTTTTTACAGTAAACAATAGTACAGTATTGTACATCTTTTTTTTTTTTAGTTTTAAATTAAAACATTTAAACCAAGATTTGTCTCTCATCTCTATAGGGGGAACACAATTAGAAGGATTTCTGCCTAATAATTTATTTTCCAGTTAAATGTTTTAGTTTGAGTTCAACAAGCATAAAAAAAAAATCACGTCATAAATGTATCAATTTCATTTAAACTATATTTGATCAAACTGAGTTGGACCAACTATTTAATTGCATGAATTTGTTTTTATGAGTTGGGGATACACAAATTTATTGGATGTAAATCCTTCCCTCAATTAAATTGAGTTCATCCAATGAATTATTTTTTGAGTGCATGTCATCCAAGATGTTCATGTCTTTCTGTCTTCAGTCACAAAGAAATTAAGGTTTTTGAGGAAAACATTCCAGGATTTTTCTCCATATAATGAACTATAATGGTGGCCAATGGGTTGAAGGTCCAAACTGCAGTTTCAATGCAGCTTCAAAGGGCTCTACATGATCCCAGCCGAGGAACAGGGGTCTTATATAGCGAAACGATCGGTCATTCTCTAAAAAAAAAAAAATTTATATACTTTTTAACCACAAATGCACATCTTGCATGGACAGTAAGCACAACAATCTAGGCAGTCATTGCAGTAGTTTTAATATAATTATGAGGACATAAAAGATCACAATATAAAATCATCAGATGGCCTGCACCAGTCAAATATCAAAACAGATAACTTCAGACAGAGGTTCAAAATCATATATCTATATCTATGTATCTCTCTCTCTCTCTATACATATATGGAGCAAAAACGTTGTTGACATTACAAGTGAACTTGTTAACATTACAAGTGAGCATATTGAAATACATATATATATAAAAAAAAAAGTCCATGTCCTGACTAAAGTTATACAATGTGTTATACTCAATGTGATAGGTGCAGGATGGCTGAGGGGACAATGGCACATTTATTTTGGTTTTCCCCTATTTTGTATGACTTCTGGTTGAACATATTTGAATTGCTTTCAAGAACATAGATAATAGACATTTAATCTGACCGCAATCTGGCTATTTTCGGATATTCTGATTTGATGGGTAATCTCCCCCTTACCCATCAGCAGGCTCTAATAGCAGGCACGAATGCAGCCAAAAAAAGTAATACTTCATAACTGGAAATCTTCACAAGTCCTTTATATTATTCAAATGGCATGGCTACATTTTAGTGAGCTTAGCCAACAAAAATAAATAAATAAATATTTGAAGCCACATGCGGAAAAATGGGAAAATCTAATTCTGTAATCCTCTTCCTTTTTTTCATACTGTGTTGTTGCATTCCAGTGTAAATTTCTCTTGTTTATAAAACAATTGTGAATACTGTTTTTTTAATGTTTATTTACACTAATTTCTAACAGCCTGAGGCAGTCCAGTTATTTATTTTTGTTTTGGTTTCATTTTTTTCTTCTGTCTTTGTTAATAAAACTTCAAAACTAAACAAAACTTTACTTCATAACTAAAACAATTTAAAAAAGAAAGAAAAGAAAAAAGAAAAGTGGTAAACAAACCTGTTTGGTGACCATTAATTTCCATTATATATAATATTTTCTTTTATGTTCAGCAGAAGACAGAAAGTCATATAGATTTGGAATACATTCATTTTGTTTATCTGAGCATGTCAGAAAAAAATATAAACTAAAGCAAAACAGTTTGCTGTTTGCTCATGAGGTCAATCTTGTTGCCAGCTTAAGCTCTAATGTGGTAGAATAAAAATATGTTTTTAAGCTTAAGTGTTTAAAAAGGAGATGGATTTGTTCTCTGTTAAACAAGATAAAACAGAATAAACTGTTATAGACCACACAGCTTGAATAACAAATAAAAATTGTGAGAATGCATATGGACTCAAATTATTGTTTGTGAAAGAGAGACTAATAAAGTAGGTTGTGCATGTGGATGCATGAAAAATGTGCATGTGGAATTTATGATTTTGTAAATATGTTGGAAAAATATATTCTTTCTGTCAACATTGTGTGGCTGTGTCTGAAAAAACAGGGTTAACAGGATTATTATTTAGTTTTTAACAATCTAAACCAGGGCATAAACTGACACTGTGGAGGTCGTTGAGCTCTTGTACACGTTTCAAGTCAGTTAACCTGATAATCATGTCAATCATATATTTTGGTGAACAGCAGAGAACAGCATGGTCATTCGATTCAACAAAACTAGATATCCTATTTGTGTGTGTGAGTGTGTGTGTGGCCGTGCTATATGGTTGCTAGAAGCCTATGTGCTATGTCAGTGTATGATTTGGGAAAAGAGGAAAACCTATACCCTGGTCAAATCCTGAATTTTTTCAGCATGTTAAAAAATGACTGAGAGCTTGGGAGCTGCTTGTAAGGTACTCGGCTTGGCTTGTAATTCCTCTCACACAATGCCAGCCGCGACCATAAGAGCATCAATGATTGACATGTTCTCCCGCCTGAAAAAATGCTTACGAGCTCATATGACAGCAAAAATCGCACCATATACGCCTGGCCTAAGACATGCAGAGATATATTCAGGGGTATGTGAGTGTACCTCTTCAGCATACGACTTTGGTGTGTTTCCACGAGAGGTCCTCTGACTTGAAGCCTGGAATGCTGTGAATAAAATAATTTCTTCTTTAAGAAAAAATATTATTCTAAACAAAGAATTTCACCATTCACTCTCTTTCTATTCAAAGAAAGATGCTAATCACTGACTGACATTTTCACTATGAAAGATAACTATTGATTCATCACTTAAAACACCAACAGTCCACACACACACACACCACACACAAAAGCAACACCTGAGCTACAGTTAAATTTGGAACACAGTACAGACACATTAAATTTCGCACCATCAAAACTCTAACACAGGAATGGAACCGATAAGAAAAGATAAGATGTTTGTAAGCCTAGTTTGAGTTCATATGAAAGCCATTAAAATTTCATGGAAACCATGGAAAGGTTTGATCACCTTCCGTCACTTGCATCTCAGGAGCATGAACAGATAAAAAGTAAAATCTGCATCCTCATTCAAGAATGTAATATATTTATGGGAACCACAACAGAAGATTACATCATAAGATGTGTCTCAGTGGTGTGATGTGATTGTTTCTCACCATCCATTATTGACTTGGTTGTCAGTGCACTTGAGAGAGATCCTTTTTGTCCATGTCCACCCCGCCCTGACTTTGAGGCAGCACCTTGACACATTAAAATAGACATTGCAGACAGGGTTTGAACTTAACAGCCACCAACTTGCCAAATGAGGGTGAAAATAAGCCATGACGGGTAACATTTGGCGGGTAATGGTTCCTAAATTATGTCCTCTAACTAGGAGACTTCAAGATTAACACTGGGCAAGAAGTGCCACATCTTTAAATATTGAACACATTATACGCACACCGGCCACACCACTCAGCAATCTGTTGGTGGTGCCCCACTACGACTTTAGAAACTGTTCAAAAATCCTGCCATGCCACTCACATAGTTAAATTACATTAACAACAATTTGGGACAAATGTTTGTACATACTGATGTCATCGTCAATTATCAAGTAATGAGACTAAGTTTGATACTTGCACATCTTGCCGGTTTGAAAGAGTGTCCTGATGCAATTCATTGAGGCTCTCTTCGAAAAAGTATCTCTCCAAGAAGAAATCTCTAAGAAGAGATTTCACACCCTCAGGAGATGAGAGAGACAATGAGGAATTGCACTTTCGGAGGGAAATGTTACAATCCTTTGTCTTCTAGCTAGCTGATTTACATAAGAAATTTGAGAGGGTGATACAGGAAAAACCTTCAAGATTCTAATAACCCTAAAATGTAACAGAGTAAGCAAAATGTAAATGTAAATGAACATTCAGTAAATTAAAATTGGACCTCATAGATACAAACCTGCTATAAATGTGATCTTGGTTAACTACAGAATGCAATTCTAAAACATTAATCCAAAAGAGTTTGAATTAATACATAGGCAAAACGGTAACACTTTACAATAAGGTTTATTAGTTAACATTAGTTAACTAATTTAGTTAAAATGAACTAAGCATGAACAACACTTCTACAGCATTTATTAATCTTAGCTAATGTTAATTTCAACATTTACTAATGCATTATTAAAATCCAAAGTTGTGCTTGTTAACATTAGTTAATGCACTGTGAATTAACATGAACTAACAATGAATGACTATTTTCATTAACATTAACAAAGATTAATAAATACTGTAATAAATATTTACAGTTACAGTTTATAATAACATTAACTAACATTAACTAATGGAACTTTATTGTAAAGTGTTACCATATATTATACATATACACATATACATATATATATATATATATATATAGGCCTGGGCGATAAAACGGTATCAATATTTATCGACGGTACACCTTCTTCGATTGCTTTTTGTTTTAAAAAAGGTTATAAAAAATGTCAATAATTATCGATACCGAACGATATGAAACATTATATCGTTGATAAATTTTTTAGCTATATCGCACAGCCCTATATATATATATATATATATATATATATATACACAGTATCTCAGAGTAAAACATTGAATACTGATATTTGAAATAATTAAAAAAATGAAAAGATACTTTAAATGTGAAATTAAAACCGCCAGCAGGTGGCAGCAAGTCACTTTTAATAAGGGAGTCATTGCGACTGAACCGAATCATTTAAATGTTTGATTCATTCAGGAACAAAACGCTGTCATGTTGCTCAGAGACGCGCTGTGGCTTTGTTTGGAATTATTTTTGTTGGCGAAATAGTGCAAAAACAGGCAATACGGTGTCTAAAATGTAAGTCTTTAATAAAACTTCTAGTTTATTGAACTGTTGTAAAAAATCAATATCACATTTGTATATGGAAATTTTTGGAGAAAAAAAGGCACTCTTCCGTGTGAACTTGATTAACTATATGAAGTGGTATAAATATACACATTTTCTGCCCCCATGTCTTGAATTTGTGATCATTCTGAATGTATTTTAATAGACTGAATCATGCAGTGAAAGAGCACACTGTAAATGCGCATGCGCACTAGACTGCATGCACTCTGTAGGTGTTTTGAATGTTTTTTTTTGCGTCGTGAGAATATTGAGCAAAATAGCTCACTTGTCATGGTGTTACTTAACTATATCATGTTATGAACAAACTAAAAATGTGCATGTGCACTAGACTGCATGCACTCTGTAGGTGTTTTGAATGTTTTTTTTTGCGTCGTGAGAATATTGAGCAAAATAGCTCACTTGTCATGGTGTTACTTAACTATATCATGTTATGAATAAACTAAAAATTCTGAATTTTTACCTCAGTGTTTCTTCTGAGTTTGTGTGCTGTCACGCTCATTTGTTCCGAAGTCTCGAGACAAACAGAGTGAGCCTCAGCTTGTATTCTGTATTCTTACTGCAATTCTCTCTGATGACGCAGTAACTGACTGAAGAAAAAATCTTCGGTCTGTCCAATGATTGTAAAGTCATTAGGTCCATCAGACTGAAGATATTTTAGCGGTAATGAGACCAAAAATATTTAAGACCCATCGAATCCGAATTTAAGACATTTTAAGACTTTTTAAGGCCTTATATTAGGAACTTATATTAGGAAAACGTTATTTAAGACATTTTAAGACTTTTTAAGGACTCGCGGACACCCTGATAAAATTGCCCCCCCTTTAAAAATAATTTCTAATTTAAGTGAACTTAAAACAATTTTCACATAAACCCATTATAATAAATGTCATATTTACCTGTGCCCTCAGAGACATGTTATTTAATGTGACTCTTATAAAATATATTACATGCATGCACAGTTTTAAGGCAGCTTTAATCGCCTTTTTGGTAACTTCATGACTTAACTGACCAAGACATTGCATGCACGTAGTTTATTTCGCTCTTTGACATGAAAGGATACAGGCTACAGCGTGCGCCGGCACCTTTGTGCATGCAATTGAAGAGCATGCGCTAAGAGCACAGTACCGTTTCCGCACTCGCTTGAATCGCGCCTGGTGCTGAAGTGATGTGCAACGCGTGTCTGAAACATCTCCCGTTCTCAGTCGTTCTGCGACTGAATAAATGCACTTCAGAAGCAGCAGTTGTGAGTGGGGTGGCCAACCCTAGCCCCGCCCCTGCGTTAATTGCGTTAAATATTTTTAACGCGTTAAACTGAAAAAAAACACACATACCATGGTAAATACCATGGTAAAAATGCAACTATATGGTTTCTAAGTATTTTTATGAAAAACAGTAGTCTAAATACATTTAGTATAAATGCACAAAAGCTATAGCTTAATCACAAAAATACTGCAATTATATTCCATTACTCCTTTAATAGATTTAATATATATCTACATTATAATAAAATTTGATACGAATATCCCACATTTCTGCATCAATATCATGGTGCAGTTACATTTACATTTAGTCATTTAGCAGACGCTTTTATACAAAGCGACTTACAAATGAGGACAATGGAAGCAATCAAAATCAACAAGAGAGCAATGATATGTGCTATAATAAGTCTCAGTTAGCTTAACGCAGTACACGTAGCAAGGTTTTTTTCTTTTCTTTTTTTTTTTAATTATATAATAAATAAAAAGAAAACAGATAGAATAGAAAAAGAATAGAGCAAGCTAGTGTTAGAGGCCTTTTTGCTTTTGTTAATTGTATAATAAATAAAAAGAAAACAAATAGATAGAATATAAAAAGATTAGAGAAGATAGTGTGTGTTTTTGTTTTTAAAGAAAACAAGTAGTTAGTAAATGAATAGAGTGCAAGTCTAAAAGGGGCAATTTTTTTTTTGTTTTGTTCAGTTGTTACTACAGTAAATCCATGGTAAATGATGGCGATTTGTAGAAAAGCCTTCTGACTGTATCGTTGCGCACAGTGTTCCTGCTGTTTGATCAGGCTTTAAACTAGTTTAAATCACAGAGTCATGTGTTCTTCGCTGAATTCAAGCGCTTCACACTGGATCTCACAGCGCTGTTTAGAGTCGTGTGACCGAAACTCATCAGCGAGTAAACGCATCTGCTCTAGTGAGCTCGCGTTGCACTGCAATTTTGAGCTGAGGGGATAAATGCCTCGTGTGGTGTGCTTCAAATGAGTATCACTGTTTTGTTTCCGCTTTTGGCGCTTAAACATTATATCGAACATTTATCAAATGCTTGTTATTGTTTTATTGAGGAAAATTATATCACGATAATTATAGTTATTGTTTTATCGCCCAGCCCTACCTCAAAGCAGGGCTTTGCCGCAATAATATTAATTGATTTGTCCCCCCCTTAGGGGTGCGCGGACCCCAGGTTGGAATTTAGTTGATTTAGTGTATACAGGTGCATCTCAATAAATTAGAATGTCATGGAACAGTTAATTTATTTCAGTAATTCAACTCAAATTGTGAAACTCGTGTATTAAATAAATTCAATGCACACAGACTGAAGTAGTTTAAGTCTTTGGTTCTTTTAATTGTGATGATTTTGGCTCACATTTAACAAAAACCCACCAATTCACTATCTCAACAAATTAGAATATGGTGACATGCCAATCAGCTAATCAACTCAAAACACCTGCAAAGGTTTCCTGAGCCTTCAAAATGGTCTCTCAGTTTGGTTCACTAGGCTACACAATCATGGGGAAGACTGCTGATCTGACAGTTGTCCAGAAGACAATCATTGACACCCTTCACAAGGAGGGTAAGCCACAAACATTCATTGCCAAAGAAGCTGGCTGTTCACAGAGTGCTGTATCCAAGCATGTTAACAGAAAGTTGAGTGGAAGGAAAAAGTGTGGAAGAAAAAGATGCACAACCAACCGAGAGAACTTTGCCTTATGAGGCAAATAAGGCAAATAAGGCCAACCGCAGCCTTATGAGGATTTCAAGCAAAATCGATTCAAGAATTTGAGTGAACTTCCGCCGAATTGAGGCAATAATTAAAGCAAAAGGAGCCCCTACCAAGTACTGAGTACATGTACAGTAAATGAACATACTTTCCAGAAGGCCAACAATTCACTAAAAATGTTTTTTTTTATTGGTCTTATGAAGTATTCTAATTTGTTGAGATAGTGAATTGGTGGGTTTTTGTTAAATGTGAGCCAAAATCATCACAATTAAAAGATCCAAAGACTTAAACTACTTCAGTCTGTGTGCATTGAATTTATTTAATACACGAGTTTCACAATTTGAGTTGAATTACTGAAATAAATGAACTTTTCCATGACATTCTAATTTATTGAGATGCACCTGTACATCCACCTCCCCTCAAAAGGATGTCTTCACAACTCTTGTGGTGTTACCTGTTAGTAGTTATCAAAGAAACTGTTAATATGTTTGTGAATGTGTATGTTTATGTAAATACCTCTTGCTCTTCCTCTTTTGCTTGCACCTCTGGAGCCACGCCCCCTTCCACAGATTGTAGGAGCAGAAGTGGACTCTTCATCTGACTCCACAGCAATGTCAGCTGGCTCATCTGATAGGTTGAGGTCATCATCTCTCACAGAATCTGTGGTCCCTATGAGCTTTTGCACGAATTATAGCCTGAAACAGAATTAATGTTTCTAGGGTAATTCACATAGGAATGTCAGTGAATTATGAATGTGAAAAGAAGTGATTATGTAATATATAGTGAGCAAATAAAATAAAAAGAGACCTCTTGTACTTCCTCATCCTCTTCTGCTGTGTTTCTCTTTGAGTCTCGAAATTGTCGAATCTAAAGACACATGCAGGTAAAGGTGAGACTCTGTAATATTGTCTGAGCCATGATTTATAATAATGATTACATTGACAGAAGAGGCCAAAGGTGGTTCACTTGTGAGATGTACAAAAAATCGTAGCTTCCAAAGCAAGTCCCCTGTTCCAAAATCAGCCTTACATAACCAACCTTAAAAGAAGTCAAATAATACAATGCATTTAATGTATTCAATATATTATTTTCTCTCAGAGCTTCACTTTTTTCCAAAGTTAAAAGTTTGAATCAGTAACTGTATTGTTAATTATATAAATAACTATAAAATATTACATTTGCATACATAAATACACACCTCCTTCAAGTTAGTATTTTGTAGATGCACAGAACAAAGACAAAGACAAACAACAGAGACAAAATAAAGGAGATTAACAAAAGGAGAAAAATTCTGACTGCGTAAAGGCTGTGATAGAAGCCACAATCCAAACTGCATTCTATAAACTTGCTATGGATCGACCCTAGAACTTTCCTCTCCATTTATCAGGATTTTAAGACTTATTCAGACAAAATTTGACTATTTACAGTCTCAGATGTCAAACCAATAAATAATTTACACACAGTCTAATGTATACTGCATATAAAAAGGCAAGAACATTGCAAACAGCTCAGTCCTGGCTACAAACAGTTTTAACAGTTCTTTTCTAGGCAAGTCTATTCACTTAGATGCCATCTTGGGAAAGCAATTATATTCAGTCACTTGTGTGACAGTCAATATATTAGACATTCCTATCTAATGGGGAGAAATACCAAAAACACTAAATGTTAAACTCACATTTCAATAGCATTTCAAACATTAACAAATACAAAAACAGACACAAATGATCAGGGGTGTAAAATGCTTGAGTAATTTTACTTGATTACGGTATTTAAGTATTAAAAGTGACCTATTATGCCCCTTTTTACAAGATGTAAAATAAGTCTCTGATGTCCGCAGAGTGTGTATGTGAAGTTTTAGCTCAAAATACCCCACAGATAATTTTTTATAGCTTGTTGAAATTGCCACTTTCAGGGTATGAGCCAAAATGCACCGTTTTTGTGTTTGTCCCTTTAAATGCAAATGAGCTGGTGCTACCAATAGTATGTTCCTGCACAACCGGAGGCTGCAGTGTCAGGACCACAGTTCTAGGACCGCATTTCCAGGACCCCATTTTTTTTTTGTGACAGCGCCACCTACCGAACTGGATCACCAAGAACACCAATATAAGATGGACGACATGGACAGCAATCAAAGTGTGAGTACCGATTTTCAATTAAGTTTTATTTTATAACGTTAAAATGACGTATATGCAAAGTTTACATAGACAAAGTGAGAGCTGCTAACTATGAATTAATAATTAATTCCAACAAATTAAGAATTATTGTGTTAGTTTTATTAATTATTACGGCGTTCTTAATTTGTGGCCATGATTTAATTAAACTTTGTTGCCTTAATGACTGTAATAAGTAAATCTAGCCAGCACATTAATTAAACTTAAAAAGATGATAAAAGCATGTTGATGTGAGATGTGTCAGATTTACCTGTAGTTTACTGTTTTAATGTGAAAACTTGTTTAATACTCATTGTTTTACCATATTAGGTAAGTATAAATCATCTTTCATAATTAAACTGCGCTGACTGCCTTGTTGCACCACAATATGTGTTATTAGCCTGTCGTTTTGACATTGTTTTACAGTGATGAATGAGTCGTTTGGCAGTTTTAATAGTTAGTTCAAATTTAGGCCTAATCTGCAGGTCTACCCCACATACAGTCCATGGTTATCGTGTGTTAGTTTCTGCCATGTTCTGCATGGCCAATATGAAGTGATTTTATTGATTTGGTTAGTTACAGGGATCTGAGGGGCATTTGGTGGTACTTTAAAGGTGTCATATGATGCGATTTCAAGTTTTCCTTTCTCTTTGGAGTGTCACAAGCTGTTCGTGAATAGATAAGATCCCTAAAGTTGCAAAGACTAAAGTCTCAAACCCAAAGAGATATTCTTTATAAAAGTTAAGACTCGTCCATGCCCTCCTAAAACGCCTCGTTTAAACATGCCCCCACATGTCTACGTCACTGTGTGGGAAGATTTGCACAACACTGCCCAAATGTATACGCAAAGAAAGAAAGCGTAACTGATTCTCGCTGTAATATTGTTGCTGCCGCCGCCACCATGTCGTGAAGACGCTGTGTTTCGTTGCGAAAGCGAAACTACTTTGTTTGGCCTTCCAAAAGAGGACACAACTAGAAATCAGTGTTTAAGTTGTATTTACAACACGGTTCCATAACAGTTCAACCCAAATATTCATGTGTGTGCAACGCATTTTATGGAGGACGAGGACTGTTTCCTGGAAGAGTAGCCTACAATGCCGGTGTTCTGACAAATAATGCTGACTCACAGCCTGTAAGTTTGCCACTGACAATTCAAACGCGAGTTTTAAGTAGTGTAGAGCAGCGCTTGTTGTTTGTCGTTTCTCCGATCACAAATGCAGACATGGTTTTATGTTTACGCGGCGCGATGCAACGCAACACGTAAAAAGACAGTATAAGTCATTATAATC
>NW_015542389.1:50495-51872 GCF_001515605.1 Sinocyclocheilus anshuiensis | reverse complement strand
GCATAAACACATTTCATTACACCAAATACACAAAATAATGTTCTTTTTTAGCAACGTCATATGACCCCTTTAACAATGTTTATTCATCTTTACAAACGAACTCATAGTAAAGATCCACCAAGGGCCTTAATTAGGGATAACATTAACAGTATATTTAACTTTGCTGCAAATTATTGTATCTTTATCTTAAATGTATCAGTTTCCTCAAAATAATTGTTTTTGCACCATGGTTTGCCCATAGGGTGTACTCAGCAAGAAGCCCTCTAAGTGGTTACATAAGCTAACCTCTTCCCGGGTGCCTGTCTACCTTGACAGTGAGGAACAACAGGACATCCTGTTTGCCTATCTAAGAGGAGTACTGCATAGGACACCAACACAACTGAGCTCCACAGATGAAGTGCAGTTCATCTGTGGTGTTCTTTTTCAAGAGGTATGCCGGATCATGTAATGTGTTTGTGTGTGTTCCTGCACTTACAAAATCTACTGAATATAAACTGCATGCTGGTGCTACTCGTGTATGGACCAATGTATAATGGGTTCGTGATGAATAGTGCTATAATAGTATTCTTCTTGTTGCATCTTTCCCAAAAAGACTCATGGCTGTATTAGATCAAAAGGGTGCTTCTACTAAATACTGAGCAAAGGGTCTGAATACTTAGGACCATGTGATATTTCAGTTTTTCTTTTTTAATAAATCTGCAAAAATGTCAACGATTCTGTGTTTTTCTGTCAATATGGGGTGCTGTGTGTACATTAATGAGGAAAAAAAATTAACTTAAATGATTTTAGCAAATGGCTGCAATATAACAAAGAGTGAAAAATTTAAGGGGGTCTGAATACTTTCCGTACCCACTGTATAATGGCTTACTGTTCAGTAGTGGTATAATAGTATATTTAAATTAACCGTTTTTTGATAGGCCATCATATATGCCCTGGCTGTCCTATGGAATTCGTCCTTGGAGGAGGCTGAGCAGGTCTTCCTTTCTGGTCCGGATTATCATTACAGGTCAGAGTAGAATATAAATTATTTTTGCACAATGCCCAGTGCACCCTTTTGTTACTGATATTTCTGTTAACCCAACAGTGATTGTTCTCTGATAAGAATTTCAGTGAAGTGGAAGAATTGAATAGAAAGATTGACAAACAATTGAGGAAAGAAGGAAGACCATTAAGTTGGTAAGTATTGCTCTTATATACTTAAAAAATTTGTAGTTTAGAGTTTGATGTCAGTAACATGATTATTCTGTTTGGTTCTCTCTCTACAACCCCAACAGTGCATAAGTGTTAATCAGAAATATATATTACAGTTGAACATGTTAAAGCAAATGTTTCTTATTTAATTCTCTCTCTCTCTCAGGCGTTGAAGCCTACAGCCAT
>NW_015542389.1:49953-50212 GCF_001515605.1 Sinocyclocheilus anshuiensis | reverse complement strand
CGGTACCAAGTCGGTACTAAAAAAATGAAAACGTTACGGTACCAGGTTTTTTTAAGTATCGGTGGTACCGAGGACCTGGTCAACCCGGTTCTTGATGCGCTATCCGAAAACTATCCTCTTCCAGTGTTGCCAAGTCTGCGGTTTTCCCGCGGAATTGGGCTGCTTAACACTGTTGTTTTTTGGCCATGTCCGCGGGTTGAAAAACGACCCCACTAACGTGATATTTAGCCCCTGGAATGCGAATTTTACCAGGGGAACC
>NW_015542389.1:35664-49540 GCF_001515605.1 Sinocyclocheilus anshuiensis | reverse complement strand
AGTATATTATATTTTCCTTTTACAGCTGCAGACTGAGGAAGATCCTGAAACACACCAGCAAACCCTAAAACAGACAACAGTTTACAGATGTTTTTCAGCGGCAGCATAACTATGACTAAACTTTTGGGTGAAACTTGTTTACTTTTTTCATACTTTTATTACTTGTGGAAAAACTTGAAACAATTTTAAATAAGTATAAAGAATGGCATTGGTTTTGTACATTTAATTTTTGTTTAACGTTATTAATAAAAATGTTGTTCAATTAGCATATTTTTGTGCTTTGCTTTGGTACCGAAATTGGTACCGAGAACCGTGGATTTTCACTGGTATTGGTACCGAATACTGAAATTTTGGTACCGTGACAACACTAATTGTGTCATTGCAAAAATTTAAATATCTGGCTGATTGCTGATTCCATTTGATTCCATCCTTATTTTACCTGATAATGAGCTAATTACTTAAACTTAAGGGGGTTAATCGATATACAGTATATTTAAAGAAACTAAGACTTTTAAGGTACTCCACTTTTCCGTTGTATAAAGATTGAAATACATTTTTCATTTATATTTTAAGTGTAAATTCATTTATGTTTACATTTAAAATTGTGACTCAAAGCAGGTATTAACCTCTGATGCATTTTGAATCAAAAATCACAATTGAAAAAAAAAAAAAATTCCTGAGATTCAACATCTTTGATAACATGATACAAACATTGATACAAACATTACTACAAACTAAACCACCAGGGTCCTAGAAATGCGGTCCTGAAACTGCAGCCTCCGCTATAACATTCAATTCGGTAGGTAGCGCTGTTACAAAAAACTAGGGTCCTGGAAATGCAGTCCTAGAAATGCGGTCCTGATACTGCAGCCTCCGGTTGTGCAGGAACAACCTTCTCCCTTTTCAGAAGAGGGCGGAGCTTCAAGATCTCATGCTCCGGCAAAACAGGACAATATCACGCAATCTGATTGTACTGTGCAGTAAATGTGCG
This sequence comes from Sinocyclocheilus anshuiensis, assembly GCF_001515605.1. NCBI lineage: Eukaryota > Metazoa > Chordata > Actinopteri > Cypriniformes > Cyprinidae > Sinocyclocheilus > Sinocyclocheilus anshuiensis. The sequence continues at coordinate 48,549 of NW_015542389.1, read as the reverse complement.
TTTATGAATTACACAGACGGGGAGCACAGCGCAATAAAAATAACGACATAGCTGGTCTCATGGTGCCTTCGCGTGCTATCACATTATGAGCTCGACAAATTCAAGCGGTCGACTTCACATTGGTTCCATATGCAATTTTTAACTACCACATTCCTATTTACGATCATTCTGGTAGCACGTGAAGGCAGCATGAGTGAAAACAGGCAGAGACCATGGTAGCTTTAGCAACATTAGCCTTACAGAGTCCCAAGAAGCTCTTTTGGAAAACAAAATATGACGCGTGATGCTTACTTTGTCTGGAGCTGATGCTCGCGCACAAAGCGTTGGTATCGATCCCTCTTTCAGAATCAACCTTTGCACAACTCCAGCACTGAACTGACCCTCGTTTGTGAGGCAGTCTGGCGTAAACATTAGTACAAACATATAGGACTTTTCTGTTTTTTTTTCCCGGGACATTCCCTTCAAAAATTAAATTTAACCACCGTGTCCTCAGCGGTCTATGGAGACCAATGTTCGTTGGTGCATCCCAACACACGACACTTGTAATGCCTCTTTGACGCAGACATTCAGCAGCTACAGCAAGAAAACAGTAATGGTGGACTGCTGCTTCTCACTCAGGGCTTGTGTCACAAATGGGTGGGACTTTCCCTAGTATGACGTCATTATAGGGAGAAATCTGGAACTGCTGGTTTGGAGAGACTGTTTATGATTTGTGTGTAACTACACATATGTAACAACCCACTGAATGGTATGTGTAAGTACACATGTGTAACAGGACTAACAGCACTTTTTGGTAAAGAAAGTGTTACACTTTATATTAGATTTATCATGTAATTACTCTGATGTTACACAGTAGCGGCCACTAAGTTAGGCTTTACATATAAATTGTGGTTGGTGTCCAGAATGTTACACTTTATATTAAGTGGACAGTTACTGAGGAGTCACCATGTAAGTAGACTGGTATTACAGTGGTGCACCAACTCCAACTCGAGATCCAACTCCTCCCACTTAACATATCCCTAAACCTACCCATCTCCACCCCCTGGATCCCATTTCCACCCCTAAACCTACCTATCTCCACCCCCTGGATCAAATGGTTCCAATTACTCTTATACATATTGTTGTTACAAAATGTAGTTATATATGACCTGTTACACATTTGTACTTACACAAACCATCCTGAGGGTTGTATGTAGTTACAGAAATATTACAGCTGTAGATACTATGTACCAATGTGTACTTACACTGTGGTTACATACTACGTACATATTTAGTTACTATGCAAGTACACAGGTATTAGGGACACAATATAAAGTGGGACCAAATTAACTACTTGTACTTTTACTTGATTACATTTCTGAAAAAAAAAAACACTACTTTTTACTTCTTACAATTTTATTTTTATTTTATCAGATGACATGGTAACAGAAGCTAAAACATGCATGCTTGATGTGTGAGAACCAACAAGGTTTCTTTTCACGCATCACGTATACACATTTCAGCTTCAGTTGGAACTTTCATCAGGTAAATTTCTGGCTTCAAAAGTTTGCCATCAAATCTGAGGAAGCATATTGAGGTAGCAAAGTTGCTTCCCCCCCAAAATAAGTTTAATTGTAATGGTATATTGAGTAACAATTAGGACTGTCAATTAATTCTTTTTTAATCTAAATAATTAAATGGTTTGTTCATCAATTAATCTAATTAAGCACTGAACAGACAACACAAAAAGTAGCCTTTCAAGAAGTTCATGTTGTATGTTTGAATTCTATGACTCTCCTCATCAATTCAATGCACGTTCTTATATTCTGGAATGTGTTTCTGGCCTCTGCATCACATTTGGCTCATCAGGGATAATCCATCCAAAAATGGAAAAAATAAATTCTCTCATCATGTACTCACCCTCATGCCATCCCAGATATATATGACTTTCTTTCTTCAGATGAACACAAACATAGATTTTTAGTCCATATAATGCAAGTGTACAGGACCACGTCAAAAGCCACACAAAATGAACACGGCGTCATGTTTAAAATATTAGTATTTGTAGTTTACTTACACACACCTATCGTTTCACTTAAGACGACATTGATTTATCAACAGGGGTTGTATAAGTTACTGTCATCTTCACTTTGTGTAGTTTTAAAAACATCATCTTTGGTCCTCCTTTACACTTGCATCATATGCAGAGAGATGGATTTTTTTTTCTGTTAATCTGAAGAAAGTAAGTCATATACATATGGGATGGCATGAGGGTGTAAAGGATGGAGTATCCCTTCAATGGCTGTATTTTTAGTGTTCAACTGGGCTGCATTTTAATTATTGTTGTATGCATTAGATATAGTGGGTATAAAAAAAGAATCACCCCCCCCCCTTTAAAATAATCACATTTTGTTGCTTTGCAGCCTGAAATGAAGACAGACAGTTTTTGTTTTATCCAGCTGTATTTACTCAATCTATAACATTAAGTTATTAAGTGCAACCTATAACATGCAAGTGAAAGATAACACCAACATGTCAGAAAAATAAACAATAAAAAAAAAAAGCAAACCCCCCCTTGTGTGTGTGTTTTTTTAAACTACCTTTTGCTTTAATTACAGCATTTAGTCTTTTGGGATATGTCTTTTTGCACATCTAGACTTTGCAATATTTGCCCACTCTTCTTTGCAGAACTGCTCATGTTCAGTTAAATTTGATGGTGATTGTTTGTGGACTGCAGTCTTCAAGTCATTCCACAGATTTTCAATGCGGTTTAAAAGTCTGGGCTCTGACTAGGCCATGCAAGGAAATTCACCTTTTTCTCCTTCAAGTGGTCAGTTTTGATGTGTACTTTGGGTCATTGTCATGTTGGAAGGTAAACCTTCTTCCTATTGACAACTTTCTGGCAGAGGGCAGCAGATTTTCCTTAAGAATTTTCCTTCCATTTTTCCATTTTCCTTCTATCCTGACAAGTGCTCCAGTACCTGCTGCAGAGAAACACTCCCATAACTGGATATTACCATCTGCATGCTTTTCTGTAGGAATGTTGTTATTTGGATGGTGAGCTATACTGGATTTCCACCAGACATATCGTTTGGTGTTGAGGCCAAATAATTTAATTTTAGTCTCATCTGACTCTTTGTCATAAATTCCTGCAAGTGATTCAGAGTTGCTGTAGGCCTTTTGGTCACCTCTCTGACCAGTTTCTTCGTGGCTCTTTCATCCAGTTTGGAGCGACGTCCTGATTCAGGGAGGGTATGTGTTATACCAAATACATTCCACTTCTTAATAATAGACTTCACTGTGCTTCTAGGCATTTATAAAGTCTTTTACGTTTTTTTTTGTATCCATCTCCTGACTTGTGCCTGTCCACAACTTTATCCCGGAGATCTTTTGACAGTGCCTTGCCACCCATTATTGATTGTTTGCTTCAGTTGCACTACCAAGGACTGAAATGCTCCAGGAAAGCTCTTTTCATGCTGAGCCAATCAAAATGTGACCCGTGCTGGCAAAATGAGTCAGAATGCGTGCAGGCTAATTTTGAGCTACACGCAAAAAAAGTCAAAAATGTAGATTTTAGTCAAATTTTAGGTTTTCACAAAGATGAGTTCATTAAGCCCTCGTCTAGCAATCCCAATGCTCCAAATAGTAATTAAACATCTAAAATTATCTTTATTTGTATGTTTTCTGAGAGGAGTACCTTTTCTCCGCTCGTTTCTCGTGTTGACTGTCATCCGAAGCGCCTGCATAAAGGGATCCCGATACATATACACAGAATTACAGTATTTAAGCATTCACACAAACATAATCTGTTATGTCTTAAGTGAACGTTTGGGGAACTGTTGGGGAAAAACATCTGATGTGTAACATTATATTAGATCCATTAGGTGCATTACAGTAGGTCTTAATATATAGGCCGTCTGTCTCATTAATGTTAATCTAAAATTAAAAGAAAAAAGTGAATCACTTACTGCTCTTGATTGAACTGCTTTTTCAATTTATTTGTAATGAACACACTAAAGGGATTTTTAAATTTGATTATTTGTTTTTCTTGAATGCTTTTGTTTAGATGTAAAATGAAAAAGGTAATGCACTATGTTTTTTTTTCTTATATTTGTTCAGTTTTTTAAAATCTGTTCTTATTTATAATAACAAAGATTAAATAAAAAATAGCTATATTGTGAATATTAATATAGTAATTATTATTAAGAAAAGAAGTGGAGGAAAAGATGCAACGTTGCAGGTGATTTTGATTTGGAACCTTCAGAAAACTGGTGGTGGTTGAGGAGAGACCCCCCACATGATTGTAAAGCACTTTGGGTGTACAACAATACACAGTAAAGCGCTATATAAATGCATCATTCATTCATTCATTCAAAACTTTAATTCGATTTTTCTCAAAATTGACTTTGCTGACTATCGACTTCAAACAGGTGTAGCTCAGTCATTTTTCGTCATACATCATACATAATTTTTAAGCTCTTTTAATGGAGACCGTGAAAATGAAAATAACTCATTTTTTAAAAATTGCTCATTGTAATTAAATTGCATTTTGCCAGCACAGGTCACAAATGATGACAGCTGATCACGCCATTGAGAAGGTGATTAGTTACACCTGATTGAGTTTACAAGTAATTTTTAGGAGGGGGGTGATCCTTTTTCCTCCTCCGTGATTGTTTTTTTTTTTTTGACATGTTGGTGTTATATCTTTTACTTGGATATTATAAGTTGCACTGAGTAAAACAGCTGGATAAAACAAAAACTAATTTCAGGCTGCAAAGCAACAAAATGTGATTATTTTAAAGGGGGGTGATTCTTTTCTATACCCACTGTAGATGTGTTTGACCTGCAGCCATTGTGTTTTGTTTTCTCCCTTTAACCAAACGTTTGTATGTCTGCCTGACAAAAGATTTCATGCAGTTTATTTTTAAGCAAATTCACTCTGCATTGAAAAGATGATTCAATATGATGAAACAAGAATCTCCTTTCTTTTGGCTAGGTTACTTCTACTTTTTTAAATACTTGAGTAAAATTTAAATGGTAACATAAAAATGTTGTTTCTTGAAAGAGCAAGATTGTCACAGAGAAAATTGCAATTAAGTAAGCTCATTGTGAAAGCAAAGAAAGCCGTTGTAAAATTATTATATAGAAATGATAAAATTATTGAGGTTTCTCACTAGATCTTCCTTAAATGCTCCTTTTACCTCCTCATCAATCTTCTCCTCTATTGCTTCCACCCGTCATTCTCGGAGGTAGTGTTGGGTTTTCTCCAGCTGGTAGTTTATGAGTTCTTCTATAGCATCTTTTTCCTCCTTATCCACAAACTCCTGCACTGCCTTTCCCATGCCTTGCTCCGTCAACAGAGACAACTGCACATTCTACACACAAACACATACAGAAACTCAATATACAGAAACAAAATATATACAGTGGGTAGTTAGTTAACTTAAATCTTGTAACTATTTTAAACAAATGTATTACACATAGAATCTAAACTCATTATACTCAATATACTTATCCATCCATTTACAAAAATAAATAATAACAATTAATTCAGGGTAAACCTGCACCTTACGGACAGATGCCCAAAAAATAAAACATAATAAAATAAAAGCAAACAAAATAAAATACAACAAAATTACACAAGATGTTTTAAATTAACATATGATAAAAATCATTTATGATAAAAGTCCTTTAGAGACCTTACTAATTAAAATCACATTTACTTGCATTAGAAGCAGAGCAGTCCAGTAAGATGTGATTAATTAGAGAGAAAATTGTAACCTTGCAACCATCTGCTACAGTATCAGAACAGACAGCGTAATATTGAACCCCCCAAAGAACCTATTCCAATTATTATCTGCTATAGGAGTGGAAGAATAGTCTAAACTTGAGAAATCTTGAGTAGTTTGGGCAGTATGGCAATATTTTATTTAAATTCAACCTCTAATAAACACGTAAAAAACATGCAGAAACAAATCATTCACATGTAAGTTGCGTCATAAATGGAGAATCTATTTCACCAATTTTAGCATTACTGCATGTTTATCTCGATTTCATAATAAAATTTTGCTGTATACACCTGTTAAAAATGAATTAAAAGTAACTTTTACTATATAATTACTTTTGAAAAACAACGATATAGAGTTAATCAAGATTAAAAAGTAATTTGACTGTAATGAGCATGAGTGTCCCACTAGCGGAACAGTGACCGTGAACTCTTTAGTGCCCACCCACTTCCATGAAGCACCGTGAATAATGTTTCCTTATAAACATCAAAGTTTGTAATGCTTGAGTTATTCACCTCTGGTTAGTTTGGGTCATGGTTTATAACTCTTTAAAGACTTTTTAAAAAATCCCACTGTGAAAAAATTTAAGATTTGAAGTTTTAAAATTATTACTTTTTTTTTAAAATTGTAATTATTTAATTTTTTTGTGGGATGTGCCTCCCAGTACTGGGCCGCTCTTGATTTAAGAGATTAATCAATGAGATTTTGCAACTAATAAAAACAGCTATTAGTTTTTCTAAAGCAATTAGAATAACAGCTTCAACAAAAGTAGCAAGAACCTTTCAAAAGAGATCTATTACTTACAGATAATTCTGTGGAAGGTTTGAAGAGGACAGAGCGGAATGTTGACTAATGACTGATCTGCATCCTCTACACACATATACAAAATACAAACCTTCTCAGCTGTCTGAAAGTATTCCTTCACAAGATCTTCCACTCTCAGCAGTAAGACCTCAGAGGTGGGACGAGAAAGAAGTGCTTCAAAGTCCATACATTCTTCTGCAGAACACACATAGCATAAACTTAAATACTAATCTAAAAATTGTGCATATGCAGTCATGCAAGATGTTCAATTAATTAGTAAGCCACAAGCAAAGTTTTGCCATAGCATTAGTGAAACTGACCCTTATGTCATTCCAAACCCACATGACTGACTTCCATCAAACACGATGGAACATTTAAAGAAATGTTGTTTTGTATTGGCTGCTCTTTTCTATGTAATTACAATGAATGTGACTGTCAAGTTTCAAAAAGGACACAGAAGAACTATAAATTTATCTAAAAAGTGGTCTATATGTCGTATGCTGTATACCAATTCTACTGAAGATAAACAGTAGCTTTGTGGAATAAAATAATATTTATTTTTATAATATATATTTTCTTCCCCTCCATTCAGCTTCTGAACCAGACAAGTCCAATTCATAAAAAGATTATTCAGGTTTGGGGGGGGGGGCATCCCACTCGGCCATCCCACTTAAAAAAAAAAAAAAAAGCCTATAGGAGTGCATGCAAAAGTCAAATGTTCTTTAAAACTTGAAAGCCTCAAACCCCATATAATCCACATTCCATAGATATCACAATATATTGCTATCAGGATCCCCCCCCCAATAATCGAGTAGTGAAAAATCTGGGGCCGTATGTATAAAGCCGCTCAGAGTAAAATTTTAGTCCTAAGTGTGTCAAAATTCTAAGAATGACGTAATTTTACTCTTATTCCTAGACTTAAGAATAAAAGTGATTCATACAGGTACCTAAGTGTTAAGACTAGGTCCCAGCTCCTAAATTATTTAAGAGAGCTGAAGAGGTCTCCTAACCTAGTTAGGAGTAACAAGATGGCAGCACAGAGGAGGAAACAAACACTTTCCAGTGAAGATATGACATTTTGGAGTTATATGATAATATGGAGTTGATAAAACGATACAAACTTGATTGCCAAGATCAAAAAATCTTTTTTTTTTTTTTTGTAACTGACAAAGTAAGAAATTTAATAACCTCTTCCACTCAACAAGTCAATGCTCTAACTGCAGAGATGTAGTAATTACATTTTTTAAAAAAACACTGACCAGTGTTGCCAACTGCTTATAATCGAAAGTAGCTAAAACTGGTCACTTAATGTTACTAGATGACCTCATAAAGGTGAGTTCACTGATCTATATTTATATTTATATAGATCAGCGAACTCACCTTTATGACGTCATGAGAGAGTCTCACTAAATTGGCAACACTGGCACACTGACTACAAAATAAGTTATTAATATTTCATTGGTCCTCTTGTTTTAGCACGTTTTCATAATTTATTTGTATGACAGCATGCCAAAAATTATGACCGCACAATTTGGCATGTTTCATTGCATTATTATCACAAATAAAACAACTGACTCTAAGCAACTATGCAATATGCTTGCAAAATCTTGAACATTCATTTATTAATTTTTTTTAATTAAGGGTGAAATTTCCTAGGCCGGACCTCACTTTTGGCCACTACTATATGGCAATTAATTAGCTTTCCAACTGACCGGCAAACCATATTTCAAAAACAAGTCACTTTTATGAGGATTGTGGGCTTTCACGGAGTTGTTGGAGCCACTGATTGAACTCATGTTCACATCATTGCTCCAACTGTAAACGAGGAGACATACCAATAGAAAACGAAGCATCAGTAATAATTTGTGATAATTTTGCACAATGCAAAGCATTAAAAAAAACAAAAAAACATTTAAATATTAAAATATTTCAGTGTCTTAATTAAATTATTTTATTGTAGTTACATTAAATGATGAGTGTTGTGCTGCTGTGACTTTACATGAGCAGGCTCACTATTGGCTGATTCAGAGGTTGAGGTCAGCCATTTTGTGTTGACATCATTGTAGTCCTTAGTTCACAACACATAAGTGTCACCTCAGTCAACACATAAGAATCAGTCTTAAACTTTACCGAAAGTTGCTTTTAGCTTCTTTATAAAAGTCTCCTACTCTTAGAAAAGTCCTACTTTTTACAAAGAATTTTTTGACAGTTAAGTCAAAGCTTAAGACTATTCTTAAAGAGCAATTCTGAGAAGTTTTATACATATGGGCCCTGATATCGTGACAGCCCTATACCAATTCATTGCTATTGCATGTGTAAGAAAAAAAACTGGTTTGAATTCACATTTTAGGACAGGACACTGTAAAATCTTACACATGGATAAGAGCGACCAGTATTCTTCAAGCTTTTTCCTTGTATGTTCCACAGAAGAAAAAGTCATATGGTTTTGGAAGGACATAAGGGAAGAAAACAATCCCAGTTTTATTTTGGATGATATATTCCTTATATAATTATACAGACAGTATAAAAAAAAACTATTATAATGGACAGTTTTGGTCTACATACTGATACAGAATAGTCAATACATAATTTCACCCATGCTAAAATACATAAAATCAAGTGTTTTTCCTTGCCACTGGTGGCTTTGGCTTGAATACTAGGCTTGAACTCCTACGTATTATGTATAAGCATTATGGCAATATGACCATAATCCTAATACCCGATATGCATCATTTGAATTATGAAAGTGATATTACCAAATAGTAACTAGGTTTGCCATTACACCATAATCCTCTATCACAGCAAAATGAAATACTAACTTCAACTTACAACTATTATACGTATATCCAACTTTACCCATATACCATACATATAAAGTGATATGCTTTGAGTTTGTAAGGTAGGTCTAAGAGTTGCATTTAGGTATGCAAATTTAATCACTACATATAAAATAACACTGGATTGTCTTCACTGTATACATTAGATTAATCTTAAATAGATTTTTTTTTAATTTACAAAAGTTGTTCAGGCAAGAGCAGTAGTGATTTTCTCTTGGCCTTTTGTTGTTTGATTAACGTTAAGGACAAAGGCAGGTATATTAGGATGCTGTCACTTTAAGACTTAAAATACAGATCCAATATAATAATAGAAATCAGGGCCCGTATTCACAAAAAATCTTAAGGCTAAGAGTAGCTCATAACTCGCTGATTTAGGAGAAAATCTTTAAAATAATGGGCGTGTCAGTCCTAAATTTAGGACTCCTAAATTTTAGTTCTAAGAGTATTTCACAAAGCGTTTTAGCACTAAAATTAGCTCGTGTCAGTCCTAAATTTAGGACTCCTAAATTTTTGTTCTAAGAGTATTTCACAAAGCGTATTAGCCCTAAAATTAGCTCCTAAATCTGTGAACCGTTAGGACTCATAAGTCACTAAGACCAAATTTGAACTATCCTAAAATGGCTGTTGCCAGCAATCTACCTCGGCATATAAACATTTTATAAACATTTGACGGTAATGAGCTTTTAAAAAGGTATCGGCTTTGGTTTGGAGGTTATCCCAATCTTATCATCTGAAATATGTATGTAGTAGCAACTTTCCATGGCAGCTCAATCTAATGTTAGCCTAGAAAAAAGTGCGTAGTTCACGTGTTTGTGCGGAGTGTGGAAGCTGAACAGTAGCGCGCTTGGGCTACTGCATGACAGATGGAGGCGCCGCTGCGATCATTTGCTCTTAAAATACTTCGTCATTTTTGGTCATACAGATAAGAGTAATGCATCTTTTGTATCTGTAAAGAATCTATGTTTAAATCCAACCTCCTCCTTTACGCTTTTCCCCTGATCGCCCTGATCCCACAGGTACTCTCACTGCCCAATTTACTTTTCGAAGGACAGGGATGCGTTGGCCCACGACTGGCCCTACCTCCTTTACTCCTTTACTTTTCCCCCCAATCGCCCTGATCCCACAGGTAATCAGGCGAATCAGGGAACAGAAACACAAGGTTCTCTTGATGGCCCCGCTCTGGAGGAACCAACACTGGTTCGCAGAGCTGTCTCGGCTGCTCTCAGCAGCCCTGTGGCCCATTCCCCTGTGACGAGACCTCCTCTCTCAGGCGAACATAACGATATGGCACCCCCAGCCCGAGCTGTGGGCTCTGCTCCTCTGGCCTCTCGATGAGAGCCTGCGGACCTCCCAGAGAGCATGCTAAACACAATATCTCAGGCTAGAGCACCCTCTAAAAAGGCGGCTATATGCCCTTAAATGGTCTGTCTTCTCCGCCTGGTGTATGGCCCAATCGCAGACCCAATTTCCTGCGACATATCTCTGATATTGTCCTTCCTTCAGGAGCTGTTGGATAAGGGTCGCTCCCCTTCCAAATCGGTAAAGCATATGGGAGATCTGCAGGTGCTCTCAGTGAGCCCCACCTGCCTCGAATTCGGGCCCAACGACTCCAAGGTTGTCATGAAGCCAAGGCATGGTTATGTACCTGAAGTGCTCTCGACTTCGTTCAGAGCGCAGGTAATAGCTCTTTCGGCGCTTCTTCCTTCAGAGCAGGACCAAGAGCTGAATTTACTCTGCCCCGTCAGGGCATTGAGAATACATATTGAGCATTCTGCCCCATTCAGGCAGTCGGATCAGCATTTTGTATGATTCGGTGGGCGCACCAGAGGGTCTCCGGTCACGAAGCAGAGACTTTCCAAATGGATAATTGACGTTATCAAGTTAGCGTACTCTTCTTTGGGCCTACAATGCCCCATGGGAGTAAGAGCCCACTCAACAAGAGGCGTTGCCTCTTCCTGGGCTTGGTCTAGCGGAGTGTCCATTGCAGGAATTTGTGCGGCGGCTGGCTGGGCCTAGGTGCTGGGTAAACCATTTACCAGGTTTTATAATCTGGATGTTCCGGCCTTACAGGCTCGGGTCCTTTCAGCTTAAACAGACTTACTCTGGCCTTATGGCAAAACCAGTGCTTCAGGCGTTTGCCTTCTTCACTGTACGCTCTTGGCCCCCACTGGGTTCTGAGGCTGTACAATTTATCTTGGAACAATTACTCAGTGCCGGGCCGACCTCTATGAGTTTGGCTCCTGCGGGGCTTCCCTGCAAAATACTTGGTCCCTCTGGCAGGGCTGTACAGTGCGACATATGCTTTTGAAGAAATATCGTTGTATCGTGCTACAGCGCACATTCTATCAGCTGCAGTTCAGGCGCCTCCCTCCATCTCAATAAAATGTACAACGCCATAAGCCACATGCATTCACATCAGTGTTAGCTCAGCGGTAGAGTTACTCTCACGGGACACTGCACTTATGCGCAATCACAAAACTACACTATTTCCATCTGCTTTAAAGCAATACCGGTTAAACATTTAATTCACGTGCTGTTCTGCATACGCTTTTTCTGAGCGCGTACTCATGAAGTGCGCTCACACTGAGAGCCTGTCAAAAAGCGCCTGATTATTGGACTAAGTTGTCTTTCGCGTCTGATTGATTTAGTGTCTAATACTGTCAAAAACACACAAGGTTTACATATAAACACAGCTGGTTATGTCTAAAATTAAAGTAAACAGTTGAGAGAGAAACGTGTGCAGATCTTAAAGGGACAGTAGCTACTAAACATGCTGCCGACTGTCATTAAAGGGATAGTTCACCCAAAAATTTTTATTTCTGTCATTATTTACTCACTCACATTTTGTCCCAAACCTGTATTGATTTCTTTCTTGTGCTGAACACAAAAGAAGATATTTTGAAGAATGTGAACCAAACAGTAGCTGGTCCACACTGACTTTTACAGTAGGAAAAAAATACCATGGAAGTCACTGGGGACCAGCAACTGCTTGGTTACCCACATTCTTCAAAAAATAACTTTTATGTTCAACAGACGAAATAAACTAATTCAGGTTTAAAACAACTTGAGTAAATGGTGGTATAAAAATTAAACACTATGACAGAATTGAAAGAAAGATGACAATTTTCATTTTTGGTGAACTATTATTTTAATGTTAATAAAACAACAAAACACAGAAAAAATCTGCTCACTGCTCTTGACTGATGAACTTATCATCAGTCAGTTGCTTTTAAAAAAGTATAACTGATGTATATAGTGTTTTATTTTAATATTTGTACATTAAATTTCTTGAATTTTACTGCTAAATGCTGTACCTGAAAAATGAAGCACTGTTTGTTTTATTTGTATATTATGTGTATTTGTAATGTATATCTTTGTTCTTATTTTCTAATAATAACAGATAAAATAATGACAAAGATTATTATCTTTGTTCACTTTGGCCTAAATGTCTGCCATTCTTTTTTTATTTTATATTTTGT
>NW_015542389.1:32399-35285 GCF_001515605.1 Sinocyclocheilus anshuiensis | reverse complement strand
GCCTGTGCTACAAAACTTTCAACCTCTGTAGCACCAGTGCTATGTGAAAAAAAAGTTAACGTACAGCCCTGCCTCTGGGCCCCATTGGTGCTCAAGGCAGTTCAAGCATTAGTCGTTCCTCTAGCATAGCACGGCAGGATTATACTGGTTCCCCATAGCATCTTAAGCAAGACGCAGTACGAGTGAAGTATTGATAGGGAACATACTCGGTTACTAACGTAACCTCGGTTCCCTGAGATACGGGAACGAGTACTGCGTTGCTGGCCATGCTATGTAGCTGCACGACTCAGTCGTCGCTTCAGTCGAAGTAACCTAAGGATCCTATGGCGAAGTGCCCGCTTATATAACCAGATGCCCCGCCCATTCTGACGGGCTCTGGTGGGCTGTGTCGCCACAGGCTCGTGCACCTCCGCTGCTGAGCCATTAGTTTGTTTTTAATACACTGCATGAACCAATGGCTGTGCAGTTACACTATGTTATTGAAAAGCATCAGTATTCGGAGAAAAAGGAGTTTTCCCCATAGCGTCTTAAGCAAGATGCAGTACTCGTTCCCGTATCTCAGGGAACTGAGGTTACGTTAGTAACCGAGTACGTTTACCCTGTTGTAAAAGGTTCAAATATGCAAAAAATGAAAAGAATGTACAGGACCTGGAGGGTTTTTCAGAAGAAGAGTGGATAGATTCACTGCTCAGAACAAACAAGGACTCATTAACTTAAAAAAAAAAAAAAAAGTGAAACATAACAGAATAAATAAATAAATACAGAAAACAAACCAATTACTAGGGGTGGGAATCACCAGAGGCCTCACGATACGATATTAGCACGATACTTGTGTCACGATACAATATTATTGTGATTTTAAATATATTGCGATATTCTGCGATATATTGCAATTTATTACCTACTTATTACCAACTTCAAATTATGTCCCCAAAGGAAAACTTTGAGAACATCTGTTTTAACTAAAAATAAACATTTCTCAGTTTGTTTATCTCACTTCAGTTTTATTGTTGCAGTTCAAAATGGAATTGTCAAGCAGACAAACTGACCAACACTTTCATGAATACCTGTCATAAATGTTGTATGCACCTGGCAAACTCAGCTATTTGTATTACAGTCTAATCTAGTCCACCTTAATTAAATGTAACTAGGGGTGGGAATCACCAGAGGCCTCACGATACAATATTATCACGATACTTGTGTCGCGATACAATATTATTGTGATTTTAAATATATTGCGATATTCTGCAATATATTGTAATTTACTACCTTTTTCCAACTTCAAGTTATGTCCCCAAAGGAAAACTTTGGCAACATCTGTTTTAACTAAAGAGAAACATTTCTCAGTTTGTTTATCTCACTTCAGTTTTATTGTTGCAGTGTAAAATGGGATTGTCAAGCAGACAAATTGACCAACACTTTCATGAAAACCTGTCATAAATGTTGTATGCACCTGGCAAACTCAACTATTTGTATTACAGTCTAATCTAGTCCACCTTAATTAAATGTAAACAGGTATGCACTGCTGTGCTACTACAGGTATTTTGAACAGTGCAACTTGAAATTGCACTAAAAAGTTTTGCAGACCCTTCATCAATTGGGGCATTTTAAAGTAAATTACTGTCAAATTTAAATTAAATGAAATAAAACATGTAGTCTTACATCTAGGGTTGCACCGAAATTAAAATTCTGGGCCAAAACGGAAACTGAAAATTCTGGATGCACTTGGCCGAAAACCAAAACCGAAAATGCTTTGTAATGATTATTTATTATTAATTAAGTAATTTTGTAAGACTTTTTAAAATTAACTCAATTTTAATGATACCGAATTAAAAAAACAAACAAGCCAATAAAATAACCACACTTTTACTGAAAGTAACACAATAAAACTGGACAGAATTTATATTAATATTGGTAACACTTTACAATAAGGTTCATTAATTAACTACTTTAGTTAATGAACTAAGAATGAACAATAGTTCTTCAGCATTTACTAATCTTAGTTCATGTTAATTTCAACATTTACTAATGCATTATTAAAATCAACAGTTGTGCTTGTTAACAGTTAATGCACTCTGAATTAACATGAACTAACAGTGAATAACTGTATTCTCATTAACTAACATTAAGAAAGATTGATAAATACTGTAATAAATGTACTGTACATTGTTCGTTCATGATAGTTAATACATTAACTAACATTAACTAATGGAACCTTATTGAAAAGTGTCACCTTAATATTAAATATCATTATATTATTTTTATTCACTTCTATGTAACAGAATCAGATATAAGTTGTTGTTGTTGTTGTTTTGACTAATTATCCAAATAATGTATAGTCCTACAAAGCTATTATTATCAGAGCATGTGAGCAGAGCATATAGCGTCACTGAAGGTAGCATCATTTTACCAGCGTTTCCCAGTACATTTGAACTAGCCTACACCATGTTACAGCACTGTAGCGCTACTGCAAACCGGAACAAGTAGGCCTATACTGCATAGAAATGTCCTGTCAGCGCGTTATTTGAGCGGACTTTGCTTTTCCGATTAGCATGATTGGTACACGAGCGGAACGCACATTCATAGATCGGAATATTGAGTGGAGCGTCAAACCACGCAGTGACGAGGAGAGTGAAACATGCGCGCTGAACACTGCCGGCCACGTCGCGCCATATATTATGATTATTATTATTATTATTATTATATGTAGCCTATATTTTCGGTGCATCCCTACTTACATCCCCTCCTTGTTTACAAATCCGAAGTCCATACATCCGATTTAAAGGCGGACGGGGCTTTCCTGATAACTTTCCGCGATGCCGCCCTCTTAATTTTACTAACTTACTGCATGCTGAAGGTGACCCAGCTGACCTCACCAGAAAAAAA
>NW_015542389.1:28778-32353 GCF_001515605.1 Sinocyclocheilus anshuiensis | reverse complement strand
TTGATTTTATTATTCTACCAAATAGTATAATAAAAGATCGATACTTGGCGTCCGTGTATCGATACAGTATGCGGAAAATATCGCGATACTATGCTGTATCGATTTTTTCCCCCACCCCTACCAATTACAGTGGATTTCTTGCCACTGTAGTTACTGTGTGTAATACCAATAGAGATAAACTATTAATCTTATTTAAATGTCAGGAAAATACAGTGGAAAGGTGGCATTTAGTAATTTGCTTTAAAGTATTAATGAAAAACTGTATTCTTAATGTTAAGCACCAACCATTTGAGACTTGAGGCTGTGCTATACGTACTGTGAAAATACTCAGCTGAAGGAGCTCAATGCGCGTAACAATATTGATAATATTACAGCCTCTCATGCTTTATTGCTTAAGTAGATGTGTGTGACTTGCCTTTAATGTTGTCTTTGGACTCTCTGTGTCTGATGAAATGCAGGATGTCTTTGGGATTTGCCACTTAATCTACAAATTTCTGACTAAAGCGCATAGTGTTAAAAACTTCAAAACCCCCACTATAATCTACCTGGGGAGAGAGAGGCACATGAAAGAGAAAGATGTATTAGTTGTATTTCACCCAGTATTTCTTCAAATGAGAAACAAATAGTAAATCCAGGCAAAGAGAGGTGTACACACTCGTAGTCTGATGAGAGGTTTCTCAGGAGTTAGAGGATTTCCAAGTCTCTGTCTCTCTGCCTCTTCAAGCATCTCTTCAACCTAAAAGAACGAAGGAACAAAATAGGAATGTCCAGTTATTCCTGTGTGAACTTTTTCCTGAACCTTTACAATCATTATACCTCAATGAATGATTTTACCAACTCCATCAAAACAGTAGTCTACTCTTACTACGTACCGCAGTAACTCACCAACATCTAGTCAACATGTACTAGCTCATACTTTTCAGCAACCTGTCATTCACATTAAACTGCAGCAATTAGCAAACCACAATGAGCCAATCAATTCCTGATGGACATTGGTCCCACCCTATATTTTACCTCGTTTGAGAAGCCTTTTCACTCAGACTAACGTCACAAGAAAAGAAAACTGCAATTTCCATTTCATGCAGAATAAGCATTCATTCTGATTGCCACTTGCTTTGAATTTCCCACTTCTTGAGTTCTGTAGATAAAACTGTTTTTTGTTTCTTGTTCAATCTAAAAAGTTGGGGTTTTTTTGGTCCAAAGAAGGCAAATCTGCAAAAGTGATTCTGCTCCAAAGTGTTAAAATATAGTTAAATATTTTTATGACATATTTAATCCATAGACCAATAGGATTGATGAAATTAGTAGTAACTGCTTCTAAAATATGAACATTTCTAAGTGATCAGTGCACTAGTAACCTGACATAAAATCCTACCTATCAGCGGAAAACCCCTAGCAACCAGCCAGAACAAGGACATCTTCTGATGTCCTGATGATAAAGTTTTATGCTTTGTCAAGAAAGCATAAAAGTTTGTCTTGAGTAACTTCATTTGTCCAGTTATTACCAGTTCTTAATAACATCTAGCATGTTTAATTGCATTACATGTCTGTATGCATCTGTACCTTCTCCTGGCAGAAAGCCATGACTTTGAGCATGACGTTGGGTTGCTCTGGTCTGAAAAGGTCAGGGTGCTCTGAGAGTGTCACATCCTGAATGAAGAACTGCCTGACGGTCTGTAGAGGAATTTTCTGAAGATTAATTTTTTTACCTTTCACTCTCAATAACCCAATGTGCCTGTGGAATACCCAGATACAAAACAACAACAAAACATTATTCTATTATCCTTAAACTTACACATTAAAATACATTTTAAGGCATTCATTCATTCATTGTCAAGCTCTACAAAGAAACAATAAAACACCATTAAAAAGGAGCCATGAATTGAGAAATCAAATTTTATGCTATAAAAACATCCTGTAAGTGTCAGAACTCAAAACTTCCGTAGTATAAAAACAGCCTTTATTGAAACCAAGCTGCCAAAATGGTTCAATTTATATTGGTCTCAGTATGATGTCATTGTGATGAAACACCATCCATGTAGAAGATCAATGCCTACTTCTACATTATTGCCTCACAATTGTAGTAGGAGGTGAGCAAATAACACAGGATTACTTGAGCAACAAAACAATAGAGATTAGCACTGTATTTATACAGTCACAGTTGTGTCCGGCCGCAACAGCTAGAAGCTGTCTACACTGGATTCAACAAGGTGTAGACAGCATAACATATGAAATCATAAAATTACTATAAAAAAAAAAACATGATTTACAGTTCAGATACAGATTTTCACAAATACAAAATGTTTTATAAAATGATAAACTTCACATTTCAGCCTTTAAACCATTTTTCAAGAAAAGGGATGAATGTCAAGTATCTTCTCCAGTCACTGAACATAACCTTGGATCCCTGAGAGGGGAACGAGACGTTAAATACAGCTAGCTGACACTATGGGGAAACACCATACTTTCACTTTCTCTCAAAATACTGAAGCCTTATTTGCTCATCGCAATGGCCAATGGCACTCAGGCACACAAAAAGGGGGTGGGAACGTGCCCTATATAAACAGTGCTGAGCAACATACCTCAGAATCTTTCTACCAAATACGAGAGCTTATGAAAGACCTGAGCAAAAGCAACATGGCATGAATGTGTAGTCTTGTTCCCCTCTCAGGGAACCAAGTTTACATTCAGTAACTAGAGACATTTCCTTTCGAAATGGTCTCTCGACTTTGCGTACAGCTAGCTGACACTATGGGGAATGTGTATATGACAAGATCATTCAATGTTACCATTTTTACACTTTATTAGTAGATATAGGTCTATGGTCTTGCTGGAGTTTGCTGCTGTTTCTAAATGATATTATTAGCTATTGGGTGTCTGTTAGACCACAACAGATAAAGACTGTGAATTGTTCTTCACGTGCACAGTAACTGAAATTTAAAATTATTTAAAAAAAGGTTCAATAAACTGTTGCATCGATATGATACACTACTCATCAATATCTCTTCACTTTGTGCTTTGAACTTTACAATGCGAAGCGCTGCATGCTGTGACTTCTTGTTGCTTTAAAAAAAAAAAAAACGAACACTCACTTTCTAATCTTTCTGTATTCTATCGGTTTTCTTTTCATTTATTATACAATTAAAGGGGTTATATGATTCAATTTCACTTTTTCCTTTCTCTTTGGAGTGTTACAAGCTCTTGGTGCATAAAGAAGATCTGTAAAGTTGCAAAGACAAAAGTCTCAAATCCAAAGAGATATTTCTTTATAAAAGTTAAGATTCAACCACGCCTACCTAAAATGGCTCGTTCTAACACGCGCCCCCCCACATGTCTATGTCACAATGTGGGAAGATTTGCATAACACCGCCCAAATGTTCACGCAAGAAAGAAGGCATAACTTTGATTCTCGCTGTAGTACTGTTGTTGCCGTGTGTTTCGTTGTGAAAGCGAAACTACTTTGTTTGGCCTTCCAAAAGAGGAGGATATCCGCTTCGTCATGCCTAGAGCTGATCCGTGCTGGTCGCTGAGGAAATACATCAACTTCGCGCTGTGGATCGCCGGATCGGCTTTCA
>NW_015542389.1:28437-28758 GCF_001515605.1 Sinocyclocheilus anshuiensis | reverse complement strand
CACTGTGGACGAAGCGGAGTCCAGCCTGGGGTCGTCACATGTGGTTGCCGCAAACCCGCCGGCCACGCCATTCTCAAGCCCGCCTGATGCCGCTCACTCTAGGCCGCCATGTGTTTCGTTGTGAAAGTGAAACTACTTTGTCTGGCCTTCCAAAAGAAGGCACGACTAGAAATCAGTGGTTAAGTTGTATTTACAACACTGGTCCAGAACAGTCCAACCCAAATATTCAGATGTGTGCAGCACATTTTATGGAGGACTGTTTCCTGATCCTGGTAGAGTAGACTACAATGCCGGCTGTTCTGACTCACAGACTGTAAGTAC
>NW_015542389.1:26903-28306 GCF_001515605.1 Sinocyclocheilus anshuiensis | reverse complement strand
TTGTTTGTCATTTCTCCGATCACAAATGCAGACATGGTTTTATGTTTACACAGTGCGATGCAACTCTTAAAAAGTATATGTCATTATAATCCGTAATTATGTCCCTACTGGATGCAACAAATGCCTCGTTTATAATGGGTTTTAATGTTTTTGCCTCGTCGCTCCGGCCGGACAGGGCATCACAGTATGGTAAGGGGCGTAACATTTCCGTCACACGCTTGAGGTATTCGGCCAATCACAACGCACTGGATAGCTGGCCAATCAGAGCACACCTCGCTTTTCAGACCGATGAGCTTTGTAAAAATCTACGTGTTTCAGAAAGGCGGGGCATAGAAGAGAAACAATAATGTACAGTATGTGGAAAATAATGTGTTTTTTGAACCTTAAACAGCATAAACACATTTCATTACACCAAATACACCAAATAATGTTCTTTTTAGCAACATCATATGACCCCCTTTAATAATGAAGAAAAATGTGTATATGTCACAGTATATGTCACAGTTTGCTATAAATCAGCTCTTAAAAGACAGTACTGACATTCAGCTCAAGTCTTTCCGATGTTGGTTCAGTTCAATAACTGTGCTCAATTATTAATTATGAGTACAATTCAGCTATAAGCAGCTCTGTTATAAGCAGTCAGTTCAGTGTTGATTCAATTCAGTTGAATAAGTGTTGATGTTGCGAAATCTGTCAATTATGAAACATTCAATTCAGCTACAAATGCAGTTCTACAGAAGACAAAAATTTAATTATTCAGCTAAATTCAGTGCAAGCTTTGTCCTCGTCCGAAAGTGTTAGTGTAGTCAAATATACAGTATAATATTACTGGATATAAAGTGTCTTTTAAACCCCAACTAAGCAAACCAAAGGCAACAGTGGCAAGCAACTCAAACAAACATCAGGTGACAGAAATGGAGAAAAAAAACCTTGAAAGAAACCAGGCTCAGTCAAGGGTCCAGTTCTGCTCTGGCCAAAGAACGAACATGGTATGATGCAGGCTACATCACAAGTCAGAATTGTAGATTGATATTATTCAAACATTTTGCAGCAGCTCCTTCTGACTGAAGGTCAGAAAACGACATGCTGACATTTGACTGAATGGAAGAGTTTTAGTCTGTCCAGCAGATTGAAATATGAAGGTAGAGTTGCCATTTAGTCAGTAGTGGATGACTTAGCTTAGCAATGACCTTAAGCATGATGATCGTGATTCTTGTTAAAACTGTGATGCATTCCTAGTTGGTCCTGGCATGACACATTAATAGGTGGACATAGGGACCTGTGGCCAGAAATGTACGGCTCACCTGGCTGCAACCCTTTCCATTATTGACTAAAAACTGCTAAATTTATGCTCTAACTCTGGCAACAAATACGCAGTTCTCAGCAATTAGTTACAGTGTTTG
>NW_015542389.1:24446-26838 GCF_001515605.1 Sinocyclocheilus anshuiensis | reverse complement strand
GTTGGTGGTGGGGGGGGGGGGGGGTGATGGGAGGGTCGGTTCCCGGACCTCCCATAAGCATTAAGCGATCCGCCATAAGTCTCAAAAAGGAGTTATTAGGTTTTCTCAACGATAATGACGACAAGACAAAAAAAAGAAAAGAAAAGAAAAAAAAGATTCATATTTAATTTAAACACACCCAAAAATAATATGACACGAGAGAGATTAAATGTGCTTAGTTTGCTATTACATTGATTTTTGTTGAGAAATGTCTTTGTGAAACTGAAAGAAAAAAAGTAAATTAAAATTAATATATATGAGCGTTGCCAAGAGCGTTGACACAATTTGAACATTGATGGTTATAAATTAATTATTAAATTAATTGTCTTAACTGGTTGACTTATTGTACCACGACTATATGTGCTAGCACATACTGTATACATAACATGGCTGATCTTTGCCACATTTTAGATCCACTTTTTCATGTACAAAACATAGTAAATGTGTCACATATTGCTGTTTTTCACCTCTAGAGGGTGCTCTTAAACTGTAGAACCAAAGACTTGCAGATGTAGACAAGCAGAAAAAAAAAGTTCCTTAAAAAAACAGCTGTGTCAATTAATCAGTAAAAATTATATATCAGCAGGGGTGTGAAGTAAGAAATACTTTGCTATTTAATGCATTTTTCCTTACAAATTGTATTATCAGCATAACAATTCGAGTAAATGTATAAAAGGTAAATCCTTCTAGAACAATGTGCATTAGTGCAAGTCTAGTTATTCTTATTTCTTTATTGCAAAACAAGTACTTTTACTCTGCTTTTTTTTTTTTTTTTGGAAGGTAATGGTACTTTTACTTGAGTATATTTTTTCAGTACTCTTTCCACCACTGATGGTTAGTGCATAGTGCATAGACTGTGTAAGTGTTAATATTACTAATTAAAAACACAATATATGACAATCACTACCTGAAAATCTTATTATTAAAGTATTATCTTACCCCAGTTGGGTCATCATGGTTACCATGCACACTGAAGACAGGGATGGAGATGTTGAGATTAGTGTCCAAGTAGTTCACCCATGGAAATCTGACAAAATAAGCAGTGAGGTTAACATGTCTGTCTGTATGTTGTGTACATGTTTGTTTGTTTTTTATCTCTGTACACTGGAACAAAATGCACATTAAAGGAGTATTTTATACTGAAAAAAACTTCTATCATTCATCAAACTTTTAATGAAAATTCTGATAATTAATGTGGGTCAGTTTACAAGACAGGTGCCGTTTGTGGTGTTAAATGTGCTTGAAATCTTCTTTTGTGTTAACAGAAGCAGGAGTGCAGTAATTGTGAATAAAATATACATTTTGATAAAATATTTGTTGAGAAATCAAAATGTATGCAAGAAATTATATTTTGATGAGAAGTGAAACTGGAATAGGATTGTAACACAGCACCTTACAAATACAAAGAAAACACAGTAACAAAGTATATTTTTATAATAAAATTAGAGTCCGACCGATATGGGTTTTTTGGGGCCGATACCGATATTAGGGAGTAAAAAAAAGGCAGATATCGATATATCGGCCGATATTCTTTGTGTATATTATAGTACAGTACCAGTCAAAAGTTTGGACACTTTCCCATTCGTGTGTCCAAACATTTGACTGGTACTATAGGTCTATATAGAATACAGTATATACATAAACAGAATATATACAGTGGTGTGAAAAAGTGTTGGCCCCCTTCCTGATTTCTTATTTTTTTTGCATGTTTGTCACACTTTAATGTTTCAGATCAAACAAATTTAAATATTAGTCAAAGATAACACAAGTAAACACAACATGCAGTTTTTAAATGAAGGTTTTTATTATTAAGGGAAAACAAAATCCAAAACTACATGGCCCTGTGTGAAGAAGTGTTTGCCCCCCTGTTAAAACTGTGGTTTATCACACCTGAGTTCAATTTCTCTAGCCACACCCAGGCCTGATTACTGCCACACCTGTTCGCAATCAAGAAATCTCTTAAATAGGACCTGCCTGACAAAGTGAAGTAGACCAAAAGATCCTCAAAAGCTAGACATCATGCAGAGATCCAAAGAAATTCAGAAACAAATGAGAAAGAAAGTAATTGAGATCTATCAGTCTGGAAAAGGTTATAAAGCCATTTCTAAAGCTTTGGGACTCCAGCGAACCACAGTGAGAGCCATTATTCACAAATGGCAAAAACATGGAACAGTGGAGAACCTTCCCAGGAGTGGCCGGCCGACCAAAATTACCCCAAGAGTTTAACAATAAACTTTATTATCCAAAATGAGTCTGACATCAGTGCACTGAACAGTAAAGTTGAAGTGTATTATCTCGCGAAAGCACTGGCGGATCTCCAACAAATTCGGGGGATCCCTTCTGCTTGAGGAGC
>NW_015542389.1:23933-24251 GCF_001515605.1 Sinocyclocheilus anshuiensis | reverse complement strand
CACCCGTAACTCCCGAACCCCGGGGGCTATCGACGCGGGGGTGGTCTCATTCAAAAGAGGGCCTCGAGACATACACTCGATTCATGTTCGAGAGGGTTCCTCAAGCTGAAGGGATCCCCGAATTTGGTGCGGATTCGCCGCACCGTTATGGAGATATGGCCGTTCAAAGTTTCAATGGTTTTCCATAGACTTAAGCTTTAAAGCGTTTCATCCAGGCCGCCAGTTGCTAGCAAACAATGGAGCTCGCTCTGCTGGACAAACTAAGTAATTACACCATTTCAAGCATTTTATCTGCATTATATGTTCTGTAAAAAAAAA
>NW_015542389.1:17609-23779 GCF_001515605.1 Sinocyclocheilus anshuiensis | reverse complement strand
TAACTCCCGAACCCCGGGGGCTATCGACGCGGGGGTGGTCTCATTCAAAAGAGGGCCTCGAGACATACACTCGATTCATGTTCGAGAGGGTTCCTCAAGCTGAAGGGATCCCCGAATTTGGTGCGGATTCGCCGCACCGTTATGGAGATATGGCCGTTCAAAGTTTCAATGGTTTTCCATAGACTTAAGCTTTAAAGCGTTTCATCCAGGCCAGTAGCAAACAATGGAGCACGCTCTGCTGGACAAACTAAGTAATTACACCATTTCAAGCATTTTATCTGCGTTATATGATCTGTAAAAAAAATGCTCATATCAGCGGCATATTCGCCGATACCGATATATCGGCGACAGGCTCATATCGGCCGATAATATCGGCTAAACGATATATCGGTCGGGTTCTAAATAAAATACAACAATCTAACTTGTTTAAAATAGTTTGTCTTTCATGTTCCTCAAATCCAATTTAATTTAATTTAATTTTATATAACAGATGGTCTAGCCTGAAAATATGTTTTTTAATGCTACTTGAGCATTTATGGGGCAGTTAATTTCAGATTTTGTTGCTGATTTGAAATATGGAATTTAATTGTGAGTTTGGGAGGAACACGACACCGCACTCACTCATGTAATGGCGGCCGCATTACAGCACGCTCACAAAATGGCTCAACAACTTTTGACTAGTATAGTGTATATATATATATATCGAAGTGGTGGTGGGCCGCCTGGACCAAAAAATGCCAGGGCCGATTGTCACAACTGATCTTCCTGAGTCAAGTCTAGTCACAGCTGATCATCATGAGTCAAGTCTCGTCACAGCTGATCGTCATGAGTCAAGTCAAGTCATAGTTGATCGTCATGAGTCAAGTCAACTCACAGCTTCCATTCCTGAGTCAAGTCAAGTCTCAGCTGATCTATTAGAGCCTCGTCACGTTTCAGCTGTTCGTCCAGAGTCACGTCACGTCACAGCTGATCTTCTAGAGTCTCGCCACGTCTCAGCAGTTCATCCAGAGTCTTGTCACGTCTCAGCAGTTCGCCCAGAGTCACGTCACAGCTGATCTTCCAGAATCTTCCAGAATCTTCCCACAATGGGGATCGCTTTATGGTGTATTTGGGCTGCATACACCACCACTGAAACTTTAGAGACGGCGGCGGCCACTGTGATGTCTCCCGAGGTGGCGGCTGATGCTGCAGATCCTCCTGAGGTAGTGGCGCACACTGCCGTGTTCCCCGAGGCAATGGCGTCCACTGTAGCTTCTCCAGAGGTGGCGGCCCATGCTGCAGAACCTCCCGAGGTGGCGGTGCTCGCTTCAGCTCCTTGCGCGGTGGTGGCGCCCAGCAATGCAACTTTAGAAATGACGGCGGCCACTGTGATGTCTCCCGAGGTGGCGGCTGATGCTGCAGATCCTCCCGAGGTAGTGGCACACGCTGCCGTGTTCCCCGAGGCGATGGCACCCGCTGTAGCTTCTCCAGAGGTGGCGGCCCATGCTGCAGAACCTCCCGAGGTGGCACTGCTCGCTTCAGCTCCTTGCGCGGTGGTGGCGCCCAGCAATGCACCTTCAGCCTGTCACGTCGCGGTCAAAGGAACCGTTAATGAACTCTACCCGTTTCCTGATGTTACTACTGTAGAACCTCCAGAGGTGGCGGCATCCGCTGCAGAACCTCCAGAGGTGTCAGTGGTATCCATCTATGAACTCTCTGCCTGTCCTATCATGGCTATGGAGGCCATCTGTGAATCCTCGTCCTGTCCTGTCACGGCTATGGAAGCCGTCTGTGAACTCTCAGCCTTTTGTCCTGCTCTGAACCGGTCATGGAGACCCTTAATGAACTTTTGTCTGGTCGTGTCACCGATTATGAACTCTTAGCGCAGTCTGCCACAACCAAGGAGGCCATATTACAACTTCCAACCATGCATGTAACTACACCAGAGGCAGCACATGAAATGTATTTTTGCCCCAATTCAGCCGAGGAAGCTGTTTATGAACTCTCATCCCTGCCTGTCACTGCCATGGAGACCCTAAATGAACTTTCTGTAGGCCCTGCTAACCCTGTCATTGCCAAAGAGACCATTAGTGAACGGTCTGTCTTTATGAATGTAGCTGTTGAAGCTGATTTTGAACTGTCTACCAATCTGGTTTCTGTTAGCGATAAGTCTGATTGTGAACCTTTTGTCAGTCCAGTGTCTGTCAATGCCCTTGATTTTGAGCTATCTGCCTGTCCTGTTCCAGCCAATTCAGTTGATTACGAACTATCTGTCTTTCCAGTTTCAGTGCATGAGTCTAATTACGAACTGTCAGCCCTTCCGGTTCTCCCTAATGTATCTGACTTTGAACTCTCTGTCTGCCCAGTTATCTTTAAGGAGACCAACACTGAACTTTCAGCTCTATCAGTCACTGCCTATGAGTCTGTTAATGAACCTTCTGTGTTCCCTGCCTTGATCCTTGATGCCGTGAATGCACTGCCTGTCTCTCGTATCTCTGCTTTTCCTAGGTCTCAGTCTCTGCCATGGTCTCCTGATCAATCTGGCTCTCTGTGGAGGTCTTCTGCTCTGCCCTGGTGAGCTTCTGCTCCGCCCTGGTGGGCTTCTGTCCTGTCTGCTCTGGCCTGGTGGTCTTTGTTTGCCCCTGCCTGGACCTTTGCCTTGTACCTGGATTATCCCTCTAGTCTCGCCCTGTTGGATTACATTCACCGTCGACTGCCCCTCGCTTGTTTACCGGACTGCTCTTGCCTTGTCTTCTACATACCAGTTTGCCTTTGTCTGACCCATGCCTGTTTCTGACCACGCCTTTGTAAATAAAGCCTTGCACTTGGATCCGGACGTCTCACGTCTCATTCGCCCCGTAACAGAATACTCGGCCAAACTAGGATCCAGCGGCTTCACCAAGGACCATTGGCCAGGTATGAATGCCGCAGTTCTGCTGCTAGCACTCAAGCAGGGCACACGATCTGGATGTTAATAGACTTTTTCTGTGATGGTCTTAACCAGCCTTTAAAGTCAAGAGTGGTTCAAAAGGGTCCTCGTTCGTCACTGAGTAGTTTTTTTGGATTATGTTTTGTGGACTGTTGGTTCAGCGTTCACTGTGGGTGTCACGGAGGAATGCGACACCGCACTCACTCATGTACAGGTGCATCTCAATAAATTAGAATGTCATGGAAAAGTTCATTAAAAAAAAAAAAAAAAAAAAACAAAAAAAAAAAAAATCGCAATTAGATATTTTCCCCAAATCGCACAGCCCTATTACAAAGCCTTTTGGAGGTTTACAAGAAGACTTTGTATTTGTCACTTTAGATTAAGAAAACACGTGTTTGTAATAAGATGTGTTTGTAAGTAATTATTGTGCAGATCTTAATATGATGCGATTTCAAGTTTTCCTTTCTCTTTGGAGTGTGTGTGTGTGTGTGTGTGTGTGTGTGTGTGTGTGCGCGCGAGCGAGCGAGAGAGAGAGAGAGAGCGCGAGAGCGCGAGAGAGAGAGAAAGAGAGAGAGCGAGAGAAAGAGAGAGAGAAAGAGAAAGAGAGCGCGAGAGAAAGAGAGCGAGAGAGAGCGCGAGAGAAAGAGAATGAAGCGTTTGAGAGAGGCGGGGCATAGAGGACCTACAATAATGTACAGTATTTGAAAAATAATGTGGTTTTTTTTACATTAAAGCATGTCAACATATTCTGTTACACCAAATACACAAAATAATGATCTTTAAAAAAGCATCATATGACCCCTTTAATGTCAAGATATAGGACTTACGACTACACACATTGTAACTATGGGAAATATAATCCATTTTAACTTCAGTGGATACAATGTGTTCATTGTGTGTAATAAATCATCATACTTTTAAAAGTTATAACCACAAATAAGTAGGTATTACAATGTATTATAACTCATGAGATGATACAACATATAATAGAGTTTTATAGAGTCATTATGCATTCATTTATTCATAATTGTTATTGTGGTTTGAACTATTCCTGTAATGAGGTGAAAAAAAAAAAAAAGCAATCAATGTCAAGGTGTCAAGACATAAGCAATGACAGTGTTTCTCATCAAGACATCACAAAAAATTTAAAAGGGGTGGTCAATCGCATTATTTTTCACATATTTTATGTTTATTCCACACCACTGTTTCCGTTCTCCTAAAAACGGTCTGTTGACTTCCTGTTTATATGAAGCCCCTGCCTCAGAAATACCCAATGGGCTCAGATTGGTTAGCTGGCCAAGTGTGCTGTGATTCGCTAACCGCCTAGTGCACGTTGTCCATAAATGTCACACCCTTACATTACGGGTAGTTGCATGTGCTCCGGTGTATTGTAAACAATGGCGTCAACATTGTCTTATCAATTTGAGCCAGAATCAGACCCAGAGAATAGTGTAGAGCAGGGGTTTTCAACCTTTCAGTACATGCGCACCCCCAAGTTTGTCTAATTTCACTCGCGCCACCCCCAACACCCCACCCCCCTATTACTGTATTCACACCGAATTACTTTAATAACATTAACATAATGCAAATATCCATTAAAGCTATTAAAGCAGGGAATGATTTTTCTTTTGCTCTTTTTGATTAACATTTATATAAGAAATGCACGGATCCGTTATACTGATGTACATCTGATATTTTCTTTACCGTTTACGTTCACTTAAAACAACCGACTGTGCTTACAAGGATACTTGTCAAGACAGCCATTGGTATTCACCTGCTGTCTGAGAAGGCTATCTGTTTGTGCACTTCCGATGTGTGCACGGTGTGCATAGAAACGCTTTATCACAGCGCGTGCGTACCACACTGAGATGTCTTGGGCTTAAATGGCTTAAAATTACTTTGTTTAAACTGACAAGACTTAAAACACGTGAGAATGAAAAACTTTCTTGAGGAAGCAGCACTGGCCTGATCGTTAAGATAGTTTTGGGGGGCTAAGGTGACAGACGGGGGGCTGAAACCCACCTAAAAATGGTTTAGAACCACCCCTGGTTTAGCATGCGTAATTATACTGAAACATAAATATATAACCAGTTTACCTGTTTCAATGTGATGGCTGAGCCTGTTTCTGAGATAACAACATGCCAATCCGTGGTTGGATTTCCGACACGGCTAACCGTAAATCATCTTACACTGTCAATAAGCGTGACTGATACTCGAGCCAAATCTGCTCCAACTGTCGACTAGCAGTGGGAGTCAAGATTGCCCCCTAGTGGATGGCTAAAGATTTGCTAACTCATATTCATAAATCCTCAAGGGAATATCTCTGAATTAACTGATGCTCGCGGCCCCCTTGACAGGTGCTGGCACAGGTTGAAAACCCCTGGTGTAGAGGATCGAGCAGAACCTGTGCAAGGACGGATCTTACAGGATGTTTCAGAATGGTATGTTTTTTTGTTTGTAGTTGTCTCATACTTTTTATATACGCTGTTATTTGTCCCTCCGGAGTGAGAGCTTCGAAGGGTTGAAGGGTGTAGGGGACCAAACAACTGTTCCTTGAAGTGCCCTTCTGCGTCATCATCCCGTGCCCATATGGAGATGCCGTCATCGTGGAAAAAATCCGCACAAAGGATCATGGGGGATCGAAGTGTCCATCAGTTGTACCCTTCGAAATCCTTCATTTCGAAGGGCCCTTTGAAGTGTCCAGTTATGAGCACTTTGGTTTGGAACGACCCTTCAATATGGTGGCCATGTTTGTTTTCACTCCAAAGTGCCCTTCGGAGGGCGATATATCCCGTTTGGAATGCACTGCCAGTGTATTCTAAACAATGGCTTCAATATTGCCTTATCAATTTGAGCCCGAGTCAGACCCAGAGATAGATATTATTGAAGAGGATCAAGCAGAAAATATGCAAGCACGACTTTTATAAGATGTTTCAGAATAGTATGTTTTTTGTAGTTGTCTCATATTTTTTAGATACGCTGTTATTTGTAAATGCTACTGCTGTTTATGTTATCTTTTGATATACGGTTTTATCTTTATTATAGCTTTAGTAGAACAGAATACACATTTGTGTTGTAGCATTTTTTTTTTTGAGTGATTGTTTAAAGGGGTCATATGACGTTGCTAAAAAGAACATCATGTTGTGTATTTGGTGTAATGCAATATGTTTATGCGGTTTAAGGTTAAAAAAAACATAATTTTCCACATACTGTACATTATTGTTTCTCCTCTATGCCCCGCCTTTCTGAAATGCGTCGATTT
>NW_015542389.1:15141-16397 GCF_001515605.1 Sinocyclocheilus anshuiensis | reverse complement strand
TAGTGATGGGAAGTTCGGCTCTTTTCAAAGATTCGGCTCTTTTGGTTCGGCTCCCTTAGAAGAGCCGGCTCTTTATTTAGTATCACTCTGAGCCTTCTATTTTAGCCCAATTTAGCAATTGTGAATGGTTTGTGTGTTGGTAAGCAATTTTTTATTCAGTGCTTTCATAAAAGCCTTATTTTTATGCTGTTTTTTCGTTACAAAAAAAAAATACAGATACTATTATTTAACATTTTAATAAAACTATAATAACACTTAAGTCTTTAGGGCAGGTTGGCATTCAGAAATATCAGATGCCTCAGCTTGGATGTGCTGATGCGATTTCTCCTCTCTGTGATTATTTGTGCTGTTTTTGAGAAGACTCTCTCTGAGGGGACCGATGTTGCAACAAATTGCAGTGTCTTCCTACCTTAACCAACGCGCTTGCGTTTAAATCCGGCTCCCCTGTCCCTCTCTGTTGCTCTGTGTACCTGGCCTGTACCACTACATTCGCTATCTTCAGAGCGGGTGTCCCTTCTTCTTTCACATAATGGTATGAACCTAGTCTGTCCTCCCATGTGATTAGCCGCTTGTGTATTTTTTTAATTTATTTTTTTGTAACAAAAAAACTGCATAAAAATAAGGCTTTTATGAAAACACTAAATAAAAAATTCTGTGTACCTGGCCTGTACCACTACACTCGCTATCTTCGTAGCGTGTGTCCCCCTTCCTTCTTTCACATAATGGTATGATCTATCCTCCCTGTGATTAGCCGCATGTGTATTTTTTATTTAATTTTTTTTTTTGTAACGAAAAAATGCATAAAAATAAGGCTTGTATGAAAGCACTAAATAAAAAATTGCTTACCAACACACAAACCATTCACAATTGCTAAATTGGTGTAAAATAGAAGGCTCCGGCTGAAGATTCGGCTCTCCCCGACGGGAGTCGGCTCCTCTCGTTCACTACAAAGAATCGGCTCTTAGAGCCGACTCGTTCGCGAACGACACATCACTAATGCATGACCGGGTGTTAACCACATTTTCTACTGATTGAGAGAGGAAATAGAGATTGACTTAGAATGCCCTATTTTACTGTCATGATGAGTTTTGGCTATATTACTTTTTTGTCTCATGCAGCGCAATGCCTCCGTCTGACTCGAGTAACAAACTAGAAAATAAAAAAAAAGTGCATGATATTGACAGACGAACTATGCTCATATTTATAATTCCAAACAGACAGTAAGCGACAGGTGCTAGGAAACGCTGTTTTGTACT
>NW_015542389.1:14568-14798 GCF_001515605.1 Sinocyclocheilus anshuiensis | reverse complement strand
CAGCACGTTCTACTAGTTCTACAGCTTCAGTTTCGGAGCTTTCACGCTTAGTAAAGCATACAGCGGTGTCCTTGCCACAGTGCAACATTGAAAAGGGACCCCTCTCAAACAGTGTTCCAAACGTTGTTTAAACGACATACACCGCAATAAAATACCGTATTGCGGTATTTTAAAAATTCATATCATAAGAAAAATAAACACCGGTATTCGGTATGAACCGGTATACCGCC
>NW_015542389.1:12772-13482 GCF_001515605.1 Sinocyclocheilus anshuiensis | reverse complement strand
GCACCAGACTGTCCTTGCAAAGTTGGAACTGCCCCACTTTATAGAAATAGCCTGTGCGCACAGATGCATTGTAGGCTACTCTGCAGGTTCAGGAAACAGTAGTCCATAAAATGCGCTGCACACATCTGAATATTTG
The DNA here is from genome assembly GCF_001515605.1 of Sinocyclocheilus anshuiensis. NCBI lineage: Eukaryota > Metazoa > Chordata > Actinopteri > Cypriniformes > Cyprinidae > Sinocyclocheilus > Sinocyclocheilus anshuiensis. Next base: position 13,346 of record NW_015542389.1, on the reverse strand, counting down.
GGTTGAACTGTTCTGGAACAGTGTTGTAAATACAACTTAACCACTGATTTCTAGTTGCGTCCTCTTTTGGAAGGCCAAACAAAGTAGTTTCGCTTTCACAACGAAACACACAGCGTCACACACGGCGGGCTTGAGTGAGCAGAGTCCGGCGGGCTTGAGAACGGCCCGGCCGGCGGATTCGACGAAGGAGTGGACGGCGGGCTTGCAGCAACCACATGTGACGACCCCGGGCTGGAAATGCGCTGCACACATCTGAATATTTGGGTTGAACTGTTCTGGAACAGTGTTGTAAATACAACTTAACCACTGGAAGCGGTTATCGTCCTCGTTTGGAAGGCCAAACAAAGTAGTTTCGCTTTCACAACGAAACACACTGTGTGTCCACGACATGGCGGTGGCGGCAACAACAATACAGCGAGAATAAAAGCTACGTCTTCTTTCTTTGCGTGAACATTTGGGCGGTGTTATGCAAATCTTCCCACAAAGTGACATAGACATGTGGGGGCGTGTTTAAACGAGGCATTTTAGGAGGGCGTGGACGAGTCTTAACTTTTATAAAGAATATCTTTTTGGG
>NW_015542389.1:11804-12390 GCF_001515605.1 Sinocyclocheilus anshuiensis | reverse complement strand
TTTGAGACTTTAGTCTTTGCAACTTCAGGGATCTTATCTATGCACGAACAGCTTGTAACACTCCAAAGAGAAAGGAAAATTTGAAATTGCATCATACGACCCCTTTAATTTATAACAGTAACACTCTACTACAAAAACTCATCTTCTCTAAAGCAGCCCAACATGGTCTCACCCCCTTTGTTGTGGGTTCCCGGGGGTAGGGTTTATGTAAATTTTAGGGTTTGTGATGTCACAAACCCAGGAAGAAGCTCATTGTAGTCTGTACCAGCCATTTGTTGTAAGCCTTAAAAGGCGAATTCTGTAAAAGAAAATATCTCCCTTTGCATTGAACTTTGAGCGTCATAACTTGCAGTTTATGCTCAAAAAGCAACATTACACACTAACTGATGTTAAAAAAGTGAAATCATAATCAAGGACCCCTTTAAGCCTTACTTGCCGTGGCTGAAATTGACAGCCTGATCACTGAGGATTTCAAAGATGATTGGCCGGTCACCCATGCAGTACTTCCTCATCACCTCTATGCAGCAGTGCATAGTCTTGCGAGATGGTGTATTGCAGGGGTGTCCAAACTACGGCTCCCCCGCCA
>NW_015542389.1:11236-11346 GCF_001515605.1 Sinocyclocheilus anshuiensis | reverse complement strand
GAGTGATATCAATTTGATAACTCATATGCGCTCTCATTTCTTTAGCGCACGCGAATTCCTAAACGCCTCAAAAGCGGAAGAGCGCGACTCGTTTGAACCGCGCTGCACGA
>NW_015542389.1:5500-8078 GCF_001515605.1 Sinocyclocheilus anshuiensis | reverse complement strand
GGTAATATTTTCACTTACACAGTTTAGCAAAATCAGACAATATTGTGTCTAATATATACCACAATATTACTTTATTATTATTGTTGTAAATAAATATCACATTTGGAACTGGTCAGTGTTCAAAAAATGCTGGATACTCATGTAGCCCTGAGTGATTACTGATAAACTGTCTGAAAAAAAGACAGTTTTTAGAGAAGAAAGAAATCACCCACTGACTTTCAAAGCTGCTAACGACTTTCTACTTCAAGGACCTTCATAGAAATGTAGTGGAGTGAAAAGTACAATATTTGTCTTTCAAATGTAGTGAAGTTAAAGTCATAAGTTCCCAGAAAAAATAATACTCAAGTAAAGTACAGATACTCAAAAAGTGTACTTAAGTACAATACTCAAGTAAATGTACTTAGTTACTATCCGCCTCTGCATATAGGCCAATTTAATGTAATGTAAGGGAGTTATGAAGTATAGGCCAAATTACAGACATTTTTGATGCAGTTTGTGCTTTCATGTGTTAATAGATTAAATACCATAAAGCCATTCTATGTTATAATTATTAAAGCTTTAAAAACAAGATATTTGCAGATTTTTGTCCTCAACAAAACACAAGCTACTGCTACTGTCAACTCAACATCACACATACATACATACATATATATATATACATATAGGTGAAAGCATCCGGCCCCCCAGTGTTTCCACATCGTCGAATCCTGCCCCCTTTAGGAAAAGTTTGGACACCCCTGGTTTATTGTCATGGAACAGATCCCCACCCAGCAAAACAAAGTCAACCTGAGAGAAAACGAGAGAAGAACAAATAAGATTACAAAAAAAATCTTATTAAATTTGACAGGTGATGGAGAAAATGCATAGTATGTCTACAGTATACAGACATATGCATCTGTGCAGAAAGGCATCTATGATTTAGGGATGTTTGTGGTTCAGAATTCAGATTCCAATAGAATTCTTAAATTTGAATTTAACTGAGGCAGCAAACAGGATGCAGAATTTCAATTGGACTTTAAAGGCTGGAATACACTACACAACTTATTTATTTATTTATTTTGAATTACAATTGTCTCACCAAAATGTTTGCACAAATATTTGTATTTGGGTTTTTAACAATACATTTTTAAGTAATTTTACAAAATAGGGCTTTACAAAATAACACTATTACACTTCTTTTTTATTCAACTCTATTCAGTTGCAGGATAATATTTATATTAAGAAAATACTTACAGAAATTTGTAAGTGTACTAGATGGTGCTATGGGTTAACTGTCTTTGTGCAATAGCCTATACCCTATGCACAATGATGCAAAGAAATTTGCTTCAAACTTTAAATTAAATGCAATGTAGGCAATGAGGTCTACTATCAGTGTCATTCAGTCTGGCCTTCATTTTACATTTGCACTTTTTCCCTGCCTGTTTGTTGTCACGGTTACTGTTATTATATGTCATTTCATTCAGCTGTGTTGCCACTAGGGTTGGGTATTGTTTGAATTTTATCGATTCCGATTCCACTTATCTATTCTGCTTCTTATCATACTTATCAATTCCTAGTTTTGTTTCCAATAATGTAAACACAAAAATAAAGTCAAAGATTTAGATATTTATTAACAAACATATTTATTCTGTGTATTTTTACAAAGCATTCGGTTGCAGCTGAATAAAATGAACAAAAAATCAGCATCCTACAGAACACTTAGGCAAGAGGAACTTTTAGCTATGGTTTTTAAAAAAATATCACAGCAAAAAAACGATTAATAAACTAATAAAATAAAAAACCAATAAAAGACTAACATAACACATTTCAAGCATTAAAAGTAAACAGTCAGTAATAAAATAGGAACAAACAAATCAATGGACTACTTGCACAACTACTTCCGCGTTCTACTCAGTACAGCTCGGGAATTTCCGGTCAGCGTTTAGCGAACCTACATACAGACCATTTCTCATGAGGAAGCGGATTATTACTACGTTTTAAGGCTGGCAATTAAAAAAAAAAATTATTAATATTCTCTGCATTAACATGTATTATCTTCAACCTGCTGAAATGTTCCTATGCATATATTTCTCTTCCAAATATGCATTCTGAATAATAAATACACTGAACAAAATTATAAACTAGGGATGCACCGATACCGAGCTCCTGTACTCGTACTCGTTAAAATGCCCCGATACTAAACGCCGATACCACACAGCATGTGATAAGCGCCATATTCAGACAAAGACCGACAACAGAACAACAGACAGCAGAATGGAGTTAAGGATGTCTACTACGAAGTATATGTATGCAATGAATATAACGTTAAACATTCAGTGTTAACGCCTGTATAGCTGATGTGCACGAGTTGATAAACAAAGCACGCTGAGTGGATTGAGCGCGTGGCGGCGCAGATGCGCGAGCTTGTCGAGTGAATACATCTTTCTCACAGACATCACTGGAAAGTTTGTAGTTCGGTCGGACACGTCAAAAACAAGTAAGTAAAACAATGCACAAGTTACTTAACGGTAGGGAGAGAGAGAGAGAGAGAGAGAGAGAGAGAGCGCGCGCACTTCTGTTGTGTGATCTTTGATGTTCA
>NW_015542389.1:0-5386 GCF_001515605.1 Sinocyclocheilus anshuiensis | reverse complement strand
TCTTGTATAAACAGGCTAAATACACACTGGAAAAGGAGATCAGAGTGGCAAAGAGGAATTATTCAGAAAATATAAGGACTAAATTCTCTTCCACTGACTCCGTAGAGAAATAGGCCTTTTATGTACATAGAAAAAGTCTTAGATCTTTGAGTTCAGCTCATGAAAAATGGAGGCAAAAACAAACGTGCTGCGTTTATAATTTTGTTCAGTGTAAATATATTTCCTCACTAACCTGCCGAGGTCCAGCGCTTGTCTTCAAATTGTTCTCTTACTGATATTTCATACCTGTTGAATTTACAGTTTTAAATTCATTTGACTGATAAAGACCCTTACGAAAAATAACCATGGTTTTACTATAGTAAAAGTGGTAACCATATTTTTTTTGTTTTTTTGTTGCGGTTTACCATTTGTATAACCAAATTTAAATACTATGGTTAAACTATGGTTAGTGTAGCAAAACCCGGGTTAATTTGTGGTTTATTATGGTTTCATTTGTAGTAAAACCACGGATAATTTTTGTAAGAGCAATATTGCTTGTGTGCGTTGGTGCTCCTATTCCAAAGTTTAAAATGGTTGAATGAATGTGTGGTAACTGCCTTAAAGAAATTGAACGATGTTAAACATTTAATTAATTTTAAACACTAAAGCGTTGACAGTGAGACTATTGTATATTCATATTTTGGCATTGCATACAGTGAAATGATTGTGAATGAAAAATGACACAGAATAGTGACTAACATATTTAATACAGATAAATAAAGGTTCATTCTGATCTTATTCATCAGATCTCACACACACTGCAGCGTCGCGATTACTAGTTTAGAGCACTGACACCCTGTGGTGAAACAACCACATATGTTTACGAGCCACTGCTTTATCAGATCAGCTTATGTTGGATTAAAACTTAAAGTTTGGTTGAGTTTGGAAAATTCTGCACACAGTAATCATCAGAATATCTCTTCTCCTGTCTCTGAAAATGTCCGGATTTTGAAATCATCCCACGGAATCTCATATTAATAGGCATTTAAGTCAACTAGTTGATTACGGCACATTGAAAATACACATAACCGGAAATAACTTGTATTTAACTTGAGTTGTATTATTTCAAAATGGAAGTGCGTCACGAGGCTCAGTGCAAGTAACTCTAACTCTCGTTTACAATATATTCAAAATTCTGCTGCAAGAACATTAACCCATACTAAACGATCTGCTCATATTACCCCTATTTTATTTAAACTCCACTGGCTCCCTGTATCATCTCTTATTACTTACAAAATACTTCTGCTTACTTTTAAATCACTCAATGGCCTTGTTCCTCCTTATCTTTCTGATCTACTGTCTCCTTACGTTCCACCTCGATCACTTCGATCTGCAGGGTGTGAACTTCTTACTGTACCTAGATTTCGTCTATCTTCAATGGGTGGCAGGTCATTTTCTGTAATTGCACCTAAACTATGGAACTCTATACCACTGGCACTAAGGACAATAACCTCACTCTCTGTATTTAGATCACAACTCAAAACCTACTTGTTTACCCAATACTATCAGTCAAAACATGTTCTTTAGACACTCTCCTCATCCTATACTACCAGCTATAATTCTCTCTGAGTATTTTCGTTCTGTGTATTTTTTTGTTGCATTTACTATTCTTTGTTTGTTTCTTATTGACACTATCCTTATTCTGTTATTACTTATACTATGTTATGTATCTCTGTTTCCAGTACATAATTGTACCATGATATGCAACTGTAATCATGTCTATCCCCGGACTGGGCAAATGTCCACTTCATTTGATTAATTGATTGTGAAATGACTGTTTATGATTATGTGAATCGACTGTCTATTGTGTTACTGCTTTTGTACAGTGTACTTGCGCTTGGGAAAGGCGCTATATAAATTAAACATTATTATTATTATTATTATTATTATTATAAAGTAGTCCATTAGCAATAGCTTTAATAAAAAAAAATATTAAAAAAATTCAGGTACAGAAATTGAAATCAAAAGTTTAAAAACACTGCATAGTTTCCTTTTCTTTTAAATACAATATAGATTAATCATTAAAGTCAAATCATTAAATAAAAAAAAGAAATTCAATCAAGATCACTGAATGATTTTATTTTGTTCTTTGATTAATATTAATGACAAGTCAGGGCACGTTTATTAGGCTGCTGTCTCTTTAACACCAAACGCACGCAGATCTAAAAATACTGTTAAACATGCATTTTCTTTCTCATCTGTTTGCATATCCAGTCGGAGCTATATTAAAAATTGTCCTGGCTATTCCAAGCTCTATCATTGCAGTCAGTGGGTGTTGCAGTTGGAACAGTCCACAAGTCGTCAAATAAAGCATGCGCTTTCATAATAAAATGTGCTTCACATGGCTCCGGGGGGTGAATAAAGGTCTTCTGTAGTGAATCCAATGCGTTTTTGTAAGAAAAATATCAATTTTTAATGGACAATTTTTAATATAACTCCGACTGGATTCGTCTCAAAGAAGAAAGTCATATACACCTAGGATGCTTTGAGGGTGAGTAAAACAAGCCAATTTTCATTTTTTGGTGAACTAACCCTTTAAGACAAAAATATTTTTTTGTCATTACGAGGATATACCGACGTAATTTTGTGCATATTAGTCGCAAAATGTGAAAGAAGTCAATTACAGCCTGGAACAACCTTTTCTGCAATGGAAATGCACAGAATGGTTTGAGAACGGACATAGGCAGGGAACCCGTGCCGGGACCACGGTTGTCCGTGCTTGCGCTTCAGATGTATGCGCGACACGCAAAACAGTGTGCTAGTTCTTTCCCTTCTTGCAATTAAATTGTTCAAAATCACATTAAAATGTGAACGCAGGAATCATTAAGCGGAATCGAAATGAATACCGAATATTGAATATCCAACCCTAGTTTCCACTAATAACCTCCTTTACACTGTGTACTTACATTAAGTTCTCTCAGTTTCAGTTCAGTTTGTCCTGTCTCGTCCATGTTATGTCTTTGTTGTTCTTAAACTACCCTGTGTTTGAACTGCCTGTGTGTTGGATTTAAGGAATATTCATCTTCTACTTTGTGCATTTATATACAGCGCATTGTGACAGAAGAAGGACCCAGAAGTTATTTACAGTGGCAGTTTTTTTGTGTGCCTTTTTGTTTTTGTTTTGTTTCCTTGTTTTTTTGTTTCCCCTCCCTGCACAATGGATATACCCGCTGTTAAATTATTGTGCCTTGAGCAAGGAAACCGCTCCCTTGAAGAATTCCTCGACCTCGCCCATACAGGGTTTCTGCAGACTTGAACAAGTTAAATTTAAGACTTTTTAAGACCTTTTTAATACCACCTTATATGAAATTTAAGACCTAAACCTGTAATGGAAATACACATTTTATTACATACATATATGTAATATTTAATTTGTATAAATTAAAAAGAAAACAAAATATCATTGCTGTAATAAATGATATTTATTGCTACGATATACAGTGAACTTTTCATGTCAGCAGACAATATTCCATACAAAATATCCCCACAAAATAACTGCATCACTGAGATTTTTGGTGGCGTAAACAATTTATTCTAAAGCAATATTTTCATCAGTGTTCTTTCAGCTTTTACATACTTAAATCTGCATATTTACCTTTACAAAGGCCTATTTTTAACCTTTTTAGATGTATGCATCATCTTACATGTCAAATTATTACAATTTATCAATAAATTCAATATACACTATAGGGCTGCTACCAGTCAGATTAAATAATTTACACTGCAAATAACAATAATTACAACTGCAATAAATAATGTTATGAGATTAATGTTTTAAATATATTTTTGTTTTAGGTTCTCCCACTTTCTTTTGACTTGAGCAGCAGAAATTTTGCCCTCAAGTCCCTGCTCTGTCACAATAAATGCACAGAAATCAAGCATAAAAAGAAGGCAGTAAGACCTTTGCTTGAAGTGTTAGTATTTACTACGTTCAGTGTCAACAGCACCTGAATAAAAGCACATTTTACATAACTTGTTTACTTACTCAAAACCTTTGATGGCAGCATTACGCTTTCCAGTGAAGAGGGCTTCATTAGCCACTCTCCACTGAATAAGGAGCTGAGTGTGTTCATCAGTCCCTGTAATGTCAAAGCAGTAACCATTAGTCATTATCAATCCATTAATGCTACATTGACAAGCTGTGGCATATTTATTAACAGTAGCTTAGTATGTAGCTAACAAAATATCAACTAAATATTAGTAAAAGAGGGGAAAAAATGTTTTAAAGTCCGTGGAATTTTCTAATCTCATTAAACTGCTTAACAACGAACGTCTCCGTTAAAAAAGCAGTTAACAAGCTGATGTACAACAGCATTGACACTAGCTCGATCTGTTCGTTAACTTGATGTGCTCAGTAATAACAATGATTAAACATCTTTTTACAGCCGATTCACGAAATCATCTCATCGATTTACAATGTTTAAACTTTCAATAAGTCAGCCGTTCACTTAGATCATGTTAAACAAGTGCCATTTAACCACAATGAACAAGGTTTTTCCTTGAGGGACTTACACTTGAAGAGAGCCGCGTCGTCGCCTTCCGCCGTTCTCGAATATGACGCCTCCTCTCCCGTGGCCTCATGGGATAGTAAAATCTCAAAAGAGAAATAACTGTATCAATAAAATCGCAGCAGCAATACTTTATATTGGTTCGCATTCATTCCCCTCACAGATCACAAGACTAACAGCAACATTATCACTGCAAACATCGAAACAATCATTTACACGAACATGCAACATAAAATCGCTCAGTTCTTAATGAACTCCGTATGTTTTCCTCACATAGACCTACTTACTGCCTGCTCTAAATGTCCCAGCAAACAATGACCTGGCGGTCCGCCAGCGTTTTTTGGGCGGCTCAAATTCAGCGGCTTAACACGGTCGGACCACCGGCGGCACACCATCGGCACGCCGACCATTCTAAAAACTGCTGTCGGTCTGCTGGCGTTTTTTGGGTAGCACGCCACCAGCGGTTTGCCGCGGCTGGGCCTCCGTCGGTACACCAGTGGCAAGCGGAGGGTCCTGTGTTTCTACCATAGACTGTAAAAAAGGTTTCTACTGAGCTCTTATGGCATCTTTGTTTTATAAATATTTTTTACATTTATGTTTTACAGTTCCACTGCTCCACTGAATAAAAGTGAGAGTTATAATTATTAGCAAACGTTTAGTATAAAAAGCACGTTTTTAAATGAAATAAATTGTTTGAATGTTCGTAAAAACCACAATGCAAAATCTTATAAAAATAAAAATATACAAAAATAAAATTAAAATAAAAGTGCCACTTTGTCCTACTATCATGTGCAGGTTGCAGTTCACACCTATGTATGAAGGGGTCATAGAACTACAAA
>NW_015542388.1:389-542 GCF_001515605.1 Sinocyclocheilus anshuiensis | reverse complement strand
AAATTTTCACCAGATGTCGGTAACAACCAAAGTAATCCATACATAAAAGAAAACAATACAAATAAGTTCAGAAATTAAGTTGTGTGTAATAAAATGGAATGACCCAGGGAAAAGTATTGAACACGCTTACTGAAATTTATTTAATACTTCGTA
>NW_015542388.1:0-133 GCF_001515605.1 Sinocyclocheilus anshuiensis | reverse complement strand
GGCCATTCTAGCAGCTTTACTTTCTTTCTCTGAAACCAATTGAGAGTTTCCTTGGCTGTGTGTTTGGGATCATTGTCTAGCTGGAATATCCACCCTCATTTCATCTTCATCATCCTGGTAGATGGCAGCAGAT
>NW_015542387.1:278523-279007 GCF_001515605.1 Sinocyclocheilus anshuiensis | reverse complement strand
CCCCCAATTCACTAAATCCGCCCCTGTTAGACGCAGATATATGCTTTTGTAGAACCCAAAAAACTAAGTTTTAATTTATTAAAAAAAAAAACATTTCTGATTTTTGGTAAAGAGCTACACTACCAATAATCCTGAAGAAAAAGGCAAGAGTCAGATAAGTCTGTTGACTTGGAAATGGGAATTGCACCAAAATTGCGGCTGACACAGAACAACATACGCTGTTTGCATTCAGTGGATACTTTCCAAAATGGCGCTAGGGTGACGCGGAGGAGATGAATTGTTGAATAAAGACGTTTTTTTTTTTTTTTGCGCACAAAAAGTATTCTCGTAGCTTCGTAATATTACGGTTGAACCACTGATCGTCACGTGGATTATTTTACAGATCTCCTTGCTAACTTTCTGGACTTGGTAACATTTCGGTTGCGTTGCTGTCTATGCAGGGTCAGACAGCTCTCAGATTCCATCAAAAATATCTTAATTTGTG
>NW_015542387.1:274137-277054 GCF_001515605.1 Sinocyclocheilus anshuiensis | reverse complement strand
GTAGACATGTGGGGGTGTGTTTAAACGAGGCGTTTTAGGAGGGCGTGGACAAGTCTTAACTTTTATAAAGAATATCTCTTCGGGTTTGAGACTTTAGTCTTTGCAACTTTGCAAAAGAAAACTTGAAATTGCATCATATGACCCCTTTAAACAACTTGTATATTTGCATATAGTTGAATATTTTTATATATATTGTATATATATATATATGTATATGTATTTGTATATTTGATTTTATACATAATAGTAATAATCATATAAAATGTGTTTAAAAATTATAATAAAATTGTTTTATCATCCTTTCTGATTTGATACTGTCATTTAAGTCATGTGGTTTTATGATTTTGTTGGTTGGTTTTATTTATAGTACATTGATACTTTTTGGTTCTAACCCTTACTTTGTTTATGGTAATTTTTTTTAGTCCCCATAGAAAAATATTTCTGTAACCAAGGTTTTTTTTTGGGCTGCACTATTTCACTTTTACAGTAAATGTGGAAAAACCGTTTTGGATTTGTGCAATTGTGGAAATCTTTGAAAGACTTCCACATTTGCACCACTGATATAATAATAATAATAATAATAATAATAATTATACTTAAAATCTCACTTCTCTTTCTGTATTCAAATGTAATATGATGTCTCAGAGGTGCTTTGAGATCTGTTTAACATGTTAGATCAGTAGTGGGGGTCGCCGTGCACCCTGTGGCGTGTGTATCTGCTCTGTCGTTGGCCTCTGTTCTGATAGGTGTCTGGCGCTCGGCCAGCCAGAGTCACACTGCTTAGCTGGGCTTCTGGCCTCCTTACAAAGCCTCTGTCACGCCCTCGCCACTTGCTGATTGGTTCATTATCCAGCTCGATTGCTTTTGAATGGCTGAGGAAACAGCCCTTAGACAAGATTAGGTGCATGAATTGCCACACGTTGCTTACAGAATCCTCTAGCTTTAAATGCTGGCAACATCCATCTATTACATTCTTTGATAAATATTTGATGGTGTTCAAGTCAGAATAACCACATTGCTTGTTTTGTGTCATGTGAATTGGCTGTATTCTACATTTGCCATGTTTATCAGGACTGAATTCTCTTTAAACACATTAATGTGCCGATTTTGGAAGAGGTTCTTCTGAAATTATTTTAATATGGTAAAATGTGTGAAACACAACTGACAGCACTATTGGTAGCTGAACGTACAATCAAGTTAGTCAAATATCTATTAAACATGCACAAAAGAGCAGGGAATTTGGAAATTTGTCATTCAACAGAAACCGCCAACCATCTTTCCAAACTTATTATAAGAAGTGCTTATAAACTTGCTGTTATCAACAAAAGAGAAACTTTAAGGGCTCCCTTATGAGGACAATTATGAATATTAGTGTTGTTATTAATTATATTAGTTGTTAATATAATAATAATAATAATAATAATAACAACAGTAATAATATAATAATTTATAATCATCATAAAATTATAAATATGACTAAATAGTTTTTCTAGTTACACTCTGCAATAAAATCTCATTTTTGAGAAATTGTTTTAAAATTGTATACAATGTGTTATAAAGATACACTCATTATTTGATTGTTGTGAAATTTTATCTACATATATTTATTTGAAAAAATCTGATAATAATAATAATAATAATAATATTTGACTCTACAAATTAAGGAAATTCATTAGTCAAAAGATGTTGGGAACCCTGTGCAGAGCTGTATGGCACAGGTTCTGGTTGGCCTGCTGATGCTTAATCAGACAAGTACAATACTAAACGATCTGAGAGGATAGATATGTTTGGGAAAAGAAATGGAGCTTAAATTATTTGTGGCTTTTATTTTTCTCTTGTGGACATCATTGTTTGATTTTTGTGAAATTCAAATGCATGTTGTTAACCTAACCCCTCATGTTAAGGAAATGCGTTGCTCTGGGACTAACAAAAAATGTTAGATCCAGTTTTACATAGAGACATCCAGGAAACCAACCGACTCCTAATCTATTGAACAGCTGAACATGAAAGCTGATGCCTCATGGTGCCAACAAAGCAGTGAAGCAGTGAAATTTATTCAGTGGGGTCTGGTGTGGCTTGTGTCGATTCGTTCTTTATCAGCAGGAAGATGTTGTAGGCCCCATGCGGTTTTTCACACATAGCAGTACCCCTTAAAGGGGTCATATGATGCGATTTCAATTTTTCCTTTCTCTTTGCAGTGTTATAAGCTCTTGGTGCATAAAGAAGATCTGTAAAGTTGCAAAGACTAAAGTCTCAAATCCAAAGAGATATTCTTTATAAAAGAGTCAACCACGCCTACCTAAAACGGCTCGTTCTAACACGCCCCCACATGTCTACGTCACTGTGTGGGAAGATTTGCATAACACCGCCCAAATGTTCACGCAAAGAAAGAAGGCATAACTTTTATTCTCGCTGTAGTATTGTTGCCGCCGCCGCCATGTCATGAAGACGCTGTGTGTTATGTTGTGAAAGCGAAACTACTTTGTTTGGCCTTCCAAAAGAGGACGATATCCACTTCGTCATGCCTAGAGCTGATCCATGCTGGTCGCTGAGGAAATACATCAACTTCGCGCTGTGGATCGCCGGATCGGCTTTCACCGTGGACGAAACGGGAGTCCAGCCCGGGGTCGTCACATGTAGTGGCCGCAAGCCCGCCGGCCGTAGCGTTCTCAAGCCCGCCCGCCGCCGCTCACTCTAGCCCGCCGTGTGTTTTGTTGTGAAAGCTAAACTACTTTGTTTGGCCTTCCAAAAATGGACACGACTAGAAATCAGTGGATAAATTGTAATTACAACACTGTTCCAGAACACTTCAACCCAAATATTCAGATGTGTGCAGCACATTTTATGGAGGACTGTTTCCTGATCCTGGAAGAGTAGACTACAAAGTCGGCTGTTCTGACTCACAGACTGTAAGTAC
>NW_015542387.1:248220-273704 GCF_001515605.1 Sinocyclocheilus anshuiensis | reverse complement strand
TTAAGTTGTATTGTACACTGTTCTAGAACAGTTCAACCCAAATATTCAGATGTGTGCACTGTAAGTACGTTTTTTATATTTAAAGGATTTGCCACTGATGATTCAAACGCGTTTTTAGCAGTGTAGAGTAGCGCTTGTTGTTTGTCGTTTCTCCGATCACAAATGCAGACATGGTTTTATGTTCACGCGGCGCAATTCAATGCGTAAAAAGACAGTATAAGTCATTATAATCCGTAATTTATAATGGGTTTTAATGTTTTTGTCTCGTCGCTCTGGCTGGGACACGGCATCACAGTATGGTAAGGGGCGTAACATTTCCGTCACACGCTTGAGGTATTCGGCCAATCACAACGCACTGGATAGCTTGCCAATCAGAGCACACCTCGCTTTTCAGACCGATGAGCTTTGTAAAAAAAAAAAAGGCGGGGCATAGAGGAGAAACTATAATGTACAGTATGTGGAAAATGTGTTATTTGTACCTTAAACTGCATAAACACATTTCATTACACCAAATACACAAAATAATGTTCTTTTTAGCAACATCATATGACCCCTTTAAACTGTGACATATTCTGTTTTACCTACCATAGTAAGCTTACTTGTTTGAAGACCGTTTCTTTCAGCTTATGAATCCAGATAACACAGCAATGATGCTGCGTCCCAATTAACATACTATCCGTCCTAAATAGTATTCGAAAATAGAATTAGTATGTCCCAAATCGTAGTATGTTGAAATGAGTATGCCAGAGATTCCCGCATGGTCTACTGCTTTTGGTTAGAATTCGAAATGCAGATAGATATTCACTCTAATGGCTAATATTGCCCACAACCCATTGTGCATTGGACGAGGATTCGATTAGAACCACAAACACGCATAAAAAGAGTTAAAAAAACTACAAACATGGAGGATATGCGAGAAAGGGGTTTGAGTGATAAATAATCAATGTCTAACCTGATGAAAAAATATTTATTTAATATTATCTGCATTATATTTCATCTGCAGCAACATTATGAACTTTTATAACGATATGTTTGGTCATTAATTTTTAAATGCATCATTATGCAAACACATCAGCATGAAAGACCCGCAACTGGCAGATCAGCGTGCCTCTTCATTTCTCTCCAATACGGTAGGAAATCAAATTAAACTAAATAGTATAAGTCGGCGAATTGGGTCGCAGCATGAGACCCATGTGCACAGGCGGTGATATCATAATGACCAGCTGTTCTGCAGAGAACAACCATTTAAAACACACACTTATAGAGAGAGAGGGAGAGTGTAATGGGGTTTAATGGACCTGGTGGTAAAGGAGTCCATGATTTAGTCTTTATTAGCACAGATCTCATTTCTCAGAGTATGTCTAGACAGATGTGAAGAAATTTGATAGCACTGTATTAGCACAAAAAAATTCCCATGGATATGGAAACCTAGACATCTTATTTTAAATGTTAAAATTGTGATTTCCAGGTCTAGATAAGTCCATTTGACTCACTGGATGATAAAATGGTTTGACAAAAAGCAAATAATAATTAGTCCTAACTTTATATACTACAAAAAAAAAATTATTCACCATCATGTTGTTCCAAACCTGTATGAATTTCTTTCCTCTTCTTTCCACAGAGACAGGCAGAACATGCAGGATTCATATTTAAAGTCTTTTTGAGGCTTAATATTTACGGATACTAGTCCATATCGCGATTTAATTTAAGTGTAATGACTACTTTTGATTAATTCATCCAAACCTTGACCAATTCCGTGACATTCCGCATTATACAGTAAATTCCATTTTTATGACTGAATTCTGTGATTCCGTCTGTGTTTTCCGCATCACTGAAATCATAGGGCCTTACACAATGCAAATGCAAGGCATTTGGCTTTTCTTTTTGTTATTTTAGCTATTTTAGGTATTTTGAAAAAGTTGTAGTACTTGATTCCCTATTCTTGACTCCCTCAGTAGATACTGCATTATTTTCTTCATTTGTCCCTAATTTGAATCAATACAATATTGAGGAGGAATATGTTTGTTCTGTCGCTGCTTCAAAGAGCTTTCGCTGATTGTTGAGGAAGCTGTGTCTTAATAATGCGATTTCAAGTTTTCCTTTCTCTTTGGAGTGTTACAAGCTGTTCGTGCATAGATAAGAGCCCTAAAGTTGCAAAGACTAAAGTCTCAAACCCAAAGAGATATTCTTTATAAAAGTTAAGAGTCAACCACGCCTAAAACGGCTCGTTCTAACATGCCCCCACATGTCTACGTCACGATGTGGGAAGATTTGCATAACGCAGCCCAAATGTTCACGCAAGGAAAGAAGGCGTTGCTGCCACCGCCGCCGCCATGTTGTGAAGACGCTGTGTGTTTCGTTGTGAAAGCAAAACTACTTTGTTTGGCCTTCCAAAAGAGGACACAACTAGAAATCAGTGGTTAAGTTGTATTTACAACACTGTTCCAGAACAGTTCAACACAAATATTCAGATGTGTGCAGCGCATTTTATGGAGGACTGTTTCCTGATCCTGGGAGAGTAAACTACAATGCCGGCTGTTCTGACTCAGACACAAAGTACCTTTTCATATTTAAAGGATTTGCCACTGATGATTCAAACGCGAGTTTTGAGCAGTGTAGAGTAGGGCTTGTTGTTTGTCATTTCTCCGATCACAAATGCAGACATGGTTTTATGTTTATGCGGCGCGATGCAACGCAATGCGTAAAAAGACAGTATAAGTCATTATAATCAGTAATTATGTCCCCACTGGATGCAACAAATGCCCCGTTTATAATGGGTTTGAATGTTTTTGTCTCGTCGCTCCGGCCGGAACATGGCATCACAGTATGGTAAGGGGCATAACATTTCTGTCACACGTTTGAGGTATTCGGCCAATCACAACGCACTGGATAGCTGGCCAATCAGAGCACACCTCGCTTTTCAGACCGATGAGCTTTGTAAAAATCGATGCGTTTCAGAAAGGCAGGGCATAGAGGAGAAACAATAATGTACAGTATGTGGAAAATAATGTGTTTTTTTAACCTTAACACATAAACACATTTCATTACACAAAATACACAAAATAATGTTCTTTTTAGCAACATCATATGACCCCTTTAAAGGGCTAGATGAAAATTCTGTCATCTGTTGCTCAGCCTCATATCACTTCAAACCTGTATGATTCTTCTGTGGAACACGAAAGGTAAATTTTTCAGGAATGTCCTGGCCTTTGTTTTCCATACAATGGTACTGAGAAATGTTTGATGTTCAAATCAAAATTGATCAATACTACCACATCTAATTGTTCAAGATTGAATTTGACCACAAATGTTAACTTGAAATTAGGGGTGTGCGATAAGACTATTTTCGATCATGGACGATTAAAATGTCTCCACAATCTGCTTATATCTGCAATATCATAGTATTGTGCTACAGTGCACATTCTATCGGTAGAGTTACACTCACGGGACACTGCACTTGTTCACAATCACAAAAGTAAATTAGACAATCACTTACTCCTCTTGACTGAAGAACTATAATACAATTACTTTAATAAGAACCAATATATAATATATACAGTTAAGTGTATATAGTGTTTTGTTTTTTATATTTGTTCATTCAATTTCTTGAATGCTAATGCTAAATACACCTACTGTACCTGAAAAATAAAGCACTGTTTTTTTTTATGTTATGTGTATTTGTAATGTCTTTGTTCTTATTTTTTAATAACAAAGATAAAATAATGACAAAGATTTTTTTATCTTCAATCACTTTGGCCTAAATATCTGCCATTCTTTTTTATTTTATATTTTGTTACCTTGTAAGTCTTAGTTTTTAAAATAGGGAAATTAGTTTGACTGTACTGCTCAGACTTGCAAAATAGTAAAACCAACATGACAAAGAATCGTAATAAAATCGTGATTTTCCTGAAAAACAAAATTGTGATATGATATTTTTGCCATAATGCCCACCTCTACTTGAAACATAGTTAACAAGTCAAATTGAGCTTCTTTAAGTATGCCTTTGTCTGTTTTATTTTGGAGTTTGACAGCCCATTCACTTAGTTTAATTAGATAAAAATACAGTTGTGATAGAAAACTTGTGAGCCTTTAAAGGTGTAGTTCACCTAAAAATTTTAATTTTGACATAATTTTCTCACCCTCATGTTGATAAAAATTGGTATGACTTTTTTCTTCTGTGAAATATGAAGATATTTGGAAGAACACTGAGTCCAAACAATGTTGGGCCCCATTGAGTTTCAATATATAGACAAAATATGTATAAATATATACAATATATAAAAACACTTTTTTTTTTAAAGATGTGTTCCACAGAAGAAAGTCATACAGGATTGGAATGACATGAAATGTAAGTAAACCATGGCAAAATTGTCCTTTTTAAGACTTTTGCATACATTTTTGCATAAATTTAACAAACAGTTGAGATCTTAGTCCAAGTCAAATGTTCCTGTGGCTCAGTGGTAGAGCATTGTGTTAGCAGCGCAAAAGGACGTGGGTTCGATTCCCAGGGAACACACATACTGGTAAAAAATGTATAGCCTGAATGCACTGTAAGTCGCTTTGGCTAAAAGCGTCTGCTAAATGCATAGATTATTTTTACTAATTATTATAAGTCGTCATCTTCAACAGAGAATCAAATGACATTATATATTTTTACTTAAGCAAATTGACCCAAGATTGAATGTCTGGAAAAACTATCTAAACCAACTAAACGCTTATATGTGGAAAAAGTGCTGGTGTGCTTTCTTGGATGAACTGCTCTCTTCAGGTCCTTCCACAACATTGCATTTGGATACAGATAAAGACTTTGATTAGGCCTTTCCAAAACATGACATTCTTCTGTTTTAACCACCTTTCCCAAGACTTTCCGATTATTTCAAACTAAATTCAGTGTTTTCAGTGACTTGCTCCTTGCGTTCCTGCCATGGAATCCTGAACACTAACCTTATCCAATGCTAGAGAGGCCTATAGGTTCTTAGATGTTACTGTGGAGTTCTTTGTGACCTTCCTGACTATTAAACATATTGCTCTTGGAGTGTTTTTGTTGGACCTCCACTCCTAGATAGAGTAACAGTGGAGTTGAATGTTTTCCATTTGTACACTATGGACCTCAATCTCTTTACAAAGTGATTGTAACCTTTTGTAACCAGCCTGGTAGAGCCTCATCAACTTTTTGGCCAACTCTTTTGACCGAGATATGGCTGTTTACAACTGATATGCGTTTCCATCGATTCGATCACAAGTGGATAACGCTACAGGTATAAAGAGGATCTAAAAGTTTAGAGGTTGTCCACTTTAGACCACTTCCAGAGTTAGTCGAAAATGGGATGTGTTGTGAGAAACCACACAAAAACAAGCAATTCACACTTCACTTCACTAAACTTCACTTCACAGATTATGGTTGAAATTGATTTGCACAATGACATTTTCCTTTAAGGGATGAAAAAGCCACTTGGAATTGTGCTTAGGATTGTTTTGCTTTAAGAAGATTGTTTTTTCACATAGGAGAAAGGCAATATGAACTTAGGGTGACTCTTGCATGATTCAGTAATTCTTATAGAGACTCTAAAAGCTGTAGCCCACAGCACTTCGAACAACAAGCTGAGACTTGAGAGAGGAGAGACAAAGAGAAAAGTTACTGTAACTCAAGCAAAGCAAGTAAGCGCTTTAGCTTTGCTTTGCCACTGTCTTTAACAGGCATCACAGACTTAACTTCATACAGTTCATCAAAAAATTCCATGTTACTACTGAGTTTTTTTTAAACCATAGTAATACTGTGTTCATTTGGATGTCTACCATGCAATTATCATATCTTATTTCTTGGAAGTGTCTTGTAAATACCACGGTTCTCATATGAGGGTCATTCTGTGTCATGGTACCTCTGTAATATGAGGTTACTTGTCTTGCTCAACAGTGATAGTTCTTCTAGCACTGGGCTTGAACCAATTACTTTTGTATTTTGCTTTTTTAAACCACTAAGCCACCTCACACACGTCCTCTTCATGAGAATGAAGGAGTGATTAAAAAAAGTTTTATTTCACGGCTGCATAATGCTGCTCTGTCTTTTAGTTAATATGGAAATGTGGTTAATGAAACACAGTGGTTTTTAATGGACATCTGTGTGCCATAGCAGTGTAGCAAAGTAGTAGATTCTCTCAAAATAACTCTTAACATTGACCAGTAGAGAGGAAAATAAAATACTGGATAAAAAAAAAAAAAGGAATTTTGGCATTCTGCTATAGGCGCATATGTGGTGTGTAAGATTTGTTTTTATGTAATTTCCAGTAGCCTGTCATTTCAACTTTATAGCTTCTCAGAACACATTAGAAATCACTTACATGAGTGGAAAAGCAGATCTAGAATTTCAGCCATGGAAATATGCTTTTTTTTTTCTCCAGGTCTAATTTTAAATAGGCACAAGTATCCAAATATTTGAGTACTTGGAAAGGACAGCAGAAAGGACATTCATTTTTTCATTCAACTTCAAAACATTTCACACCAATCGAAATTTTGTTTCAATTTTGAAATCCATTTTTAACATAGATGGATGCATCCTCTTCACCCTTGAGTACTTGGTTAAAATTTATTTATGGCAAATGTAGTTTTAAAAAAAAAAATAAAATTAATATTAGTTTCTCTGAAAAATTTGCCAGTGGGTAATTTTCACACCTCCTCCTCTTATAAATCAAATATAACCAAAAGCTAAAATAGTTTTAGCACAGCTGTTAATTGTATTTATACCGTTCAATAATTGTTTGTTTCAGTAATTGTTTATTGAAATTTACTTAAAACCCATTGGGGGGAATCGTGGCCTAATGGTTAGAGAGTCGGACTCGTAACCCAAAGGTTGCGGGTTCGAGTCTCGTACCGGCAAGGATTGTAGGTGGGGGGAGTGAATGTACAGTGCTCTCTCCCACCTTCAATACCACGACTGAGGTGCCCTTGAGCAAGGCACCGAACCCCCAACTGCTCCCCGGGCACCACAGCAAAAAATGGCTGCCCACTGCTCCGGGTGTGTGTTCATGGTGTGTGTGCACTTTGGATGGGTTAAATGCAGAGCACTAATTCCTAGTATGGGTCACCATACTTGGCCACATGTCACGTCACGTCATATAAGCAAGACGTGACAGCTGATCTAAACAGCAAAGCATGACACATTCTGCTGAGGGATAGACCCTTCAAGTCCCACGAGTCCCTTGAGTTCACATTCTTTTGTTCTTCTGTCCAAACACTCATCTGCCAATCTGCGTATCTTATCCTCAGTGAGTCACTTGTAATTACACTGTGACCATCAGCCCTTAATGTCCCCCTTTGTGTCATTGTTGAGCTGGAGAACCAGGTGAAATGACGGGAACAGAACATATTTGGGATGTTTAAGGAGAAATGAAGGAGAGAGAGAGTTTGAGACAGATTAGTGGGCTTGACTCTACTTGTTAGTGTTCAAGGGCAGCTGTCTGCACAGCCTTATACAGACATTTTTTCAGCTGTGCTCTGCAGTTTCCTGTTAACTCCTTCATTACTAGGAAACTGCAATTTGTGGTTCTATGGAGGAGTGTCATGTATTTTAAAGTAGAGACAGTCTGTTATGTTGTTTAAATTGCCAATAATATCTAGAGAGCTGTGTACTTAAACTTTGCACAAAGTGGGTTACTGAAAGCATAACTAAAACTTAAAAATGGTATATACTGATTTGTCACTACTTTGAGTGTTCATAGAGCATATGCCATGGGACTGTTTCCAAGACAAATTCCAGCTTGTTTTTAAATGATTTAACCAAAAAACTAAGGATGAACAATAAATTGTCACCCTAAACTAAAGGCAAAATTGCCTATTAAAACAGACAGAAACAATTAAACATCCAATATTGGTTGAATTAAAAATACAACTTTTATTTTATTTAATTATTTAATGTAATCTATCGTATCTACCATAATTGAATGTTTAATTATTTCTGCCTATTATAAGATTTAGATTGATATAAAAATATGTAAAAATATATTTATTTATATAGAAATATCAATAATTTGTGAGAATTTTATGCACAATACAAATTATTGTGTGACTTTATAACATGTACAGAGAAGGACACAACCGTAAAATGTACATTTTCTGTATGCCTGTTTTTGCATTGGGTCAGAGGGAATAATGCTGTTCATGTTGTGACTATATTAGATCGGTTTCATCCATAATTTGATGGATTTAGTCACTGTCATGAACACTTCATACAGTTTGCATTTGCTCCTTATCTGTCCATGAAGGCAATTGTTTATGTACAGTGTGTGTGCGTGCCGTTCTCTTCATTAATAATTCACTGCACACACTCAGTTTCGTCCATAGTTCCAGCTCGGCCTTCCCATATTAAAAATTTATTTATTTCTCATAACAGTATGGCTGAGTCTAAGCCAAGCTCATCCTGATCTCCCTCCTCCTTCACTTATCCTCTGTTCTTTCTGTGATTGCTGTTATCCCGTCTTCTTTCCTTCCATCTGGTTAACCTAAGCTCCCCCTCCAACAGCAATCAACATCTGGGCACGAGGAGTGTGTGTGCTTGTGTGTGTGTGTGTGTGTGTGTGTGTGTGTGTGTGTGTGTTCAAACCACTCGGCAGGCCATAGAGTCAGTCCTTATTCTGCATTTCTTGGAGCAGGAAGTGGGCTGTGGCATCTGTGTGATGTCACAGGAAGAGAAGATTGTATCACAGTTTGGAAAACATGAGGGAGAGAATGACGAAAATACTTTTAAATATAAGTGCTTTGGTCACTTTTATGTCACAGGCATTTTTATTTTATTAAAACCTTTTTTTCCCCTTTTTATATTTATTATACTGTTAATGTTTATATATTTATTTTGTATTTTTTAATGCCTTTTATGAATAGATTGTATTATTTTACCCTGGTCTCAGTAGCTGGATCTTGAATTTGAAAATCCATTTAGCATATATTTAGTCATTTTAAATGTAAAAAAATATAAACAAATATATTTTAATGTTTGAAACATTTTTTTATTATTATTATTTATTAATAACTGTCTCTCTGTTGTTGTGTCATTTCCCTCTTGACCAACAGTTTTGCCCCGATAAACTTTTATTAAATGTTAGTTTAATTGGCACGGTATTTAACTGTAAATTTAAGTTAAAACCTAAAATGTTGCTACAGTATTTTTTACGGTCAAATTCTGGCAACCACAGCTGCCGGTTTTTTACCGTAAATTTTACGGATTTTTTTTTTTACAGTGTACCAATTAAACAGAACTGTCAGTGTTTTGTAAAAAATCTTAAAAATATAATTTCCACCACACCAATGCTATTAAACACAACACATAATATGAGATGATGAAAATGATATTGTAGTATGAGCAAAAAAAAAAAATTACAATAACAAATTTCTGTTGTGATGCATGTATGTCCACTGTTGCTAGAAGACAAATTAAATAAGCTAATGAGAGTTTGAAAAGCGTATTAGGTTGATTCTCTGTTTACAGGACCAAAAGGGTTAGTTTATGGAACCGCTATAAACATCTATTCATTGTCTTCTTTCTCTATACAGAATACTCCAGAAAACTGCCTTTAGTTGAGTAATTGTGCGAAAAATATTTAATTTAATAAGCATGGAAGAATGTGAACAAGGAGCCAGTGCAGCAGCAGCATTTGAGTTTGATGATGAACCGCCTGTTTGTGTCCGATCTGTTTCTCCAGAGACATTATAAACAGTCCATGCACAAATGTGCCACCACATGCGCACATCACGAGTAAGATGATGTCAGTATAACATCACAGCCCTTGCTTGATGATATCCTTGTTTGTATATATTTGTGACAGACAAATCCAGCTGTGTTTTTTCCATTCATTATTAGTGGATTTCTGAAAGGATTGGTTCAGCTAAAAATTAAAACTGTCTTTTTTTTTTTTACCTTTAATGGTTGACAGATATATCCCCATAGTCGAAAATCATTAGCATTTTCATCCAATAAGCTTTTCTGTTTGGCTGGTAAGTGTTAAAAAAAAAAAAAGTGCTTTTTGTGTTACAATTCTGTAAAATAAACACATCTATTATTATTATTATTTTTATTTTTTTTTTATCATTTTCAAATGATTGTTTCCTAATTATTTTAGTAAATATTATGTAAAATAATTATTTAATTTCAGAAATTGTTATGCATGTGTTATTTACTTTGTTTATCCCTCTGATGCTGCTTGTGTGGTGGCCAAAAATGACCTTTTTTATCTAGCAAAATGAATGTACTATATTTTAGTA
Organism: Sinocyclocheilus anshuiensis; assembly: GCF_001515605.1. NCBI lineage: Eukaryota > Metazoa > Chordata > Actinopteri > Cypriniformes > Cyprinidae > Sinocyclocheilus > Sinocyclocheilus anshuiensis. The sequence continues at coordinate 263,453 of NW_015542387.1, read as the reverse complement.
CAAAAATTATATATTTTTTTAAATTATATTTATGGAATAGTTATGATCCATTTATTACCTGTTAACCGCTTTTTGAGCATAGACCTGAAAATGACATTTCCAACTGAAGGAGACATCAGATGCCCATTTTTCATAAGTTAGTATGATTCTTTAGGGTCTTCAAGAAATGTCTGTAACATACTTTGGTTAAAGGGATAGTTCAACCAAAAATGAAAATGACCCCATGATTTACTCACCCTCAAGCCATCCTAGGTGTATATGACTTTCTTCTTTCAGACAAATGCAATCAGAGTTATATTTAAAAATGTCCTGGCTCTTCCAAGCTTTATAATGGCAGTGAATGGGTGGTAATATTCAATAGTCCAATAAACTGTCCATCTATCATAAAGAAGTGCCCCATGCGGCTCCGGCAGGTTAATAAAGGCCTCCTGAAGTGAAATGACACTTTTTGGAAGAAAAATATCCATATTTAAAACTTTATAAACCATTATTTTTAGCTTTCGCTTACTGTCATGCATTCGTACACGAGAGAGTCGTGTTCCAGTGGATGGCATAGGACGTGAGAATATGCTAGTCTCGCGAGAACCAAGGTTTGTTTAAAGGAGCAAAGGAAGCAAAGTTTATTTTGTTTAGCAAAGGAAAACTAGTCTTCTCTTGGCTTATATTGAAGTTCTCCGACATTTTTCTTTACAAATCCTCTTTTTGTACTTCTAATTCGTTGTTTTGTTTTGCTCTCTCTGTGCTTCCGCATTCATCACTTCTCACTGGAGCTTACGCTACACCTATGTCCTACTTGAATGTGACTTTGTCGTGAACGCATATGACAGTTAGCGGAAGCTAGAGATTTAAGGTTTATAAAGTTTTAAATATGGATTTTTTTCTTACAAAAACACGTCAATTTAATTCAGGAGGCCTTTATTAACCCGCTGGAGCTGTGTGGAGTCATTTTTTATAATAGATGGATGCAGTTTATTGGACTTCTATTGGACTATTGAATATTACCACCCATTCACTGCCATTATAAAGCTTGGAAGTGCCAGGACATATTTTAATATAACTCCGATTGTATTCGTCTGAAAGTAGAAAGTCATTTACACCTAGGATGGCTGGAGGGTAAGTAAATCATGGGGTAATTTTCATTTTTGGGTGAACTATCCCTTTAAAATTCCTCAATTGTCATGTAAAACAACACCCTTTTTACCTTGTCAAAAACAGGTCTGTTCACCGCGACTCTTTTCGGTGCATGTCTCTTTAAATGATAATGAGCTACTGCTCACCCCACCCCTCTCTTCCGTGGGGCGTGTCGACATAAGACAAGTGAATTACTGCCTTGGACTCTGTATATGGCTTGGAGGTGGTCTTATTCAAATAGATATCTATCTACGTAGAAACCGGTTGCAAATTGAAACTCGCTGAATGACACAGTTTCAGACTCAGACAGCCCATAAGAAACTGGCTGCGTGTTTTCTTTTCAGCTTTTCAGAGCTAGCAGACATGCCAGAAACCTAACTAAATGCAAAAAAAAAAAAAAAAGCTAAAAAAGTAAACTGGGTGAAAATCAAAGTCCTAGATCAAAACATGTTATGTTGCATATTTGAGGTTGATATCTCAAAAATTTCAGTAAGATTTTGTTTGGCCATGGTACCAAATGTTTCCACTAGAACATTTCCAATGCGGTCATTTCTGACGATGAACCGTACTAGTGTGATTATTTTTTTCAGGACCATTTAACCTTTTTGAATCACAAGTTTCACACCATTCAGATGAAGTTACATTTCTAAAAAACCAAAATGTAAATTTTTTTCTGTCAAAAATGAACAGCACCAGAGGGTAAATTAAATAGCGTGGTATCATATAGGCCTATATTGGCTTTATATATCGGTCATCGGCCACCCTACTCTCTAAGAAATCATCATCAGCCATCATAAAATCCAAATTGGTCAACCACTACTCACCCTCTTGCTGTCCCAAATCGCTATTCTGAAAGCGCCACACACATACATCAAAACATGGCAGAGGAAATAACAGAATTTCCATTCAAACGGTTCCTTTAAGAACTGGCTCTGTTTGCATGTTTATGTGTGGGAATGTGATATGCTGTCAGTTTTTGAAGTTTCTAGAACCTGCTTTCTCTCCTGAGCAGAGGAATGTTGAGCACTTCCTGTCTTTGTCTGCCCCCATTGTTGGTACTTGCTGGGCTTGTTTCGATCAGGCAGACTTCTCCTCCTACCTCACACATTTCTAACCACACTTGTTTCTTTGTTCATTATGCCTCAAGTCTCTCTTCCCCCTCAGTCATTTTTTTTCCCAGTATCCAATGCCTGTTTCTCTTTCACTTTTCTCTCGTATCGTGCAGTTTTGAAAAGCAGTTTTATTTATACACTGTAAATGTATTTAATGTCATCTCTCTCTCTCTTTCATATGCACAGTGAGTCAAGTATCTGTCAGGCACGGGCCACTGTGATGATCTACGATGATACCAATAAGAAGTGGGTCCCGGCAGGCACGGGTCCCCAAGCTTTCAGCAGGGTCCAAATCTACCACAACCCCAGCAATAACGCCTTCAGAGTGGTGGGACGCAAGATTCAGACCGACCAGCAGGTAAACAAACTACATTCAGCCAGATGTAGCGTGGGGTTGCAGACAAACAAACCATTTTTCATCGAAGGTAACACTGCAGAGTGTTGACACATTCAGGGTAACTGGAAAAAAGAGCATTCCAAACTTTGCCTCAAGCTCAGTTTGAAATAGTTTGCAACTGTCTTCAAGAATTATTATTTTTTTCACAGCTAAAGTCCAGCAGCACGTACTGCAGTCTAATATTGTGTGTTCTTTCATAATGTCAAAGGGATAGTTCACCCAAAAATGAATATAATTAATTTACTGTCCCTCATGTCACTCCAGACCCATTTTTTATTTTTCTTTAAGAATGCAAACAGAGAAATTTAGCAGAACATCTACTCTGCTTTTCCCATCTTACAAAAGTGAGTGCAGACTGGGATGTACAACAGTGGATTTACATATACAACTGACCCCATCAGAACCCTTGAATTTATATAATTCCACCAGAAGTGCATTTAACCCCAAATTACAATTCATATACATGATTTCCTGTTTTTCTTTACTTACCATCCAAGTCTCTGAGCAGAAATGCAAAAAAATGTAATACATTTTTAAAAAATAAAAAAGTAGTGATATATATACCATTCAAAAGCAACACAGTACAACAAAGTACATTTTTCGAAAGAAATGAAAACTTTTATTTAGCAAGGATGCATTAAATTGATTAAAAGTGTTATCGTAATGTTACAAAAGATTTTTTATTTAAAATAAATGAAAACAATTCATGAAAAATAAAAAAAAATGAAAGCAGCACAAATGTTTTCAACAAAGTAACCCAAAGGTCGCGGGTTCGAGTCTCGATACCAGCAGGGATTGTAGGTGGGGGAGTGAATGACCAGCATTCTCTTCCACATTCAATACCACGACTGATGTACTAAACCCCCAACTGCTCTCTGGGCGCCGCAGCAAAAATGGCTGCCCATTGCTCCAAGTGTATGTGTTCATGTTGTGTGAGTGTATGTTTGTTCACTAATCACTGCTGTGTGTGTGCACTTGCATGGGTGAAATGCAGAGCACAAATTCCAAGTAAGGGACACCATACTTGGCAACACATCATGTCCTTTATGATACGAAGAAATTCTTAACATTTATAATACAGACATATTCACAAGTCCCTAAGGTCCAAGTCAAGTCTTTATTCTCTTTATATCTAATTTTAGCAATAGTCAAAATAGAATATAATCAGAATCAGAAGCAGAATGAGCTGTATTGCCAGGTATGTTTACACATACGAGGAATTTGTTTTCGTGACAGAAGCTTCCACAGTGTAACAGAATGACAGCGACAGAACAAAAAAACACAGATAATAAAAAAAAAGAATATTATAATAACAATTCAAATTTGTATTAGTAGTATGCAGTAATGCAACTGCACTGTAAAATAAATGTAAATGAAAAATGAATAGGTTATGATGCGTTTATTATTCAATTTTACAATAGAAAATTATAATATTTCTTCACTTGCAAGAGATAAACCCCTGAGCTGTTATTTTGGTGGAAACCTGCAGTTTCAGTGAAAACAGGTTTACAAATGCGTCTCATTACAAATGTGGTGAAATACTAGGGGTGTAACGGTAAAAAAAAAACATGACAGTTCAGTACATACCTCGGTTTTAACGTCACGGTTCGGTATGGTTTTGGTACAACAGGGGAAAAAAACAAAACAAACAATTTTTTTTTATTAAACAGTGGTGTATTGAACTATTATAATTACAATTTTCTTGATAAAAAAAAACTACCTCATCTTATGCTCTAAACTACAGGATGCCCTTTTACATTACTATAAAGTTACAAGGAACAACTGAGGCCAAAATTAAATTTAGCTATTATTTATTTTTAAATATAATAATCAACACTCAACTTAAAAAAATTTTTTATGCAAACAAGTAAACTGCACATAATGCAAATTAAAAGGATCATGAATTGAGAAATCAACTTTTACTTGAGCTTTTGATATAGCTTTTGATAAGAGGTCATTCGTATTAAAAGAATATCTTAGTTTCAGAAAAGGAATGGCCGAAGGTAATGCGGGACGAAAGTAACAAAGCGATTTTCTCCGAGCCCTGACTACATTTGCATTCCAAGCTATGACAGCATGTTCTGCATGCAACCCTTGACGGAGCTGCCAAATATCACGTGATTTCGTCATCGTTTCCCGCGGTTAGGTCCGGAAAGCAGTTTTTCGAGTACGGTAAGTAAATTACTGAAGCGGTACTTTTATTCTAATTACTACAACTACAAGTTGTGTTTCCTGTTTCATGTGTCACAGTAATGATCAATCTATAGTTTATTTAGTGCTCTAACAGATCCTTAAGTTTGCTTTGTCCAAGTTTTTCAGTATAAATGTAAATCGGGTTTCTGTCGGGGCGAAAGTAACACTTGTTACTTTTGTCCCGCTACAGTGACAAGTGTGTATTTCGCCCCACTGCTAATGTGGTGACTTTCTGTGTGTTGCAGCATTTATTAAAACATGTTTATGTCATATCCCAACAGAATATGCCAAGACTGAGGGTCAGAAACTCAGACAGAGGTCTGATTCAGCCAGATGTTTATGAGAGGGCGTTTCTGGACATATCGGTCAGGAACATCTATGTCACATTTAGGTTCCACCACCACCTATGAATTTGCAGTGTTTCCATCCAGATGTTTTTATGCACATTTTGAATTTATGCATAAAATCAACTGGATGGAAACATGACTACTGTGACATTATGCTGAGAATTTATATTATGCTAATTTAATAAAATTTAAATTTCCATATTGTTCATACTGTAGAAAAAAATGGAAATGACATTGCCAATAAAAAAAAATATTCTACACAATTCAAGTTTGTACTGTCGGGTTACTTTTAAAACATTTGATGAAACTGAAATTTAAAATGCAAATGTAATTTAATAATTTTTTGAAAAAGATAAAGGACAAAATATGTTTGCAGTTACATATTAACAAGGTCATAGATATATTTTATCTAGCTTGTATTATTGTTACTTTCGTCCCAACTGACGGGGTCAAAAGTAACAATGTGCAACTTATGTTCAGAGTGAAATTATACTGAAGTCGTTCTACATTTGTACAAAATACCACCTGGTATTGATAGACCACACTTGTGAGTTATTGACCACAGCAAAAATGTATCGGTCTAAAACATTATAATTGAAAATTGTTTTTCTGAAAAATGGAAAAAAAAAAAAAAAAATGGACATAATTTGAAAGATGAGACTTAGTTTCTTATCAAAAGTAACAATATATAAAACTGGAAGTTTCAAATGAAATTCCACTCGTGCAGTGGTTAAAACAATGCTGTATTTGTTCGTTACACATGCGTACTGAACCGACAGACCCGTAGGCTACCGAAAATTTTCGGAATACGTGTACCCTTACACCCTTATGAAATACTGTAATAATCTGTCCACAAAAAAAGTTGGAAATTATGTGTATGTGAAAATAATCTGTAACTGGTGCCCGTTACGTTCCCAAATGCACGTTAAACTCACAACACATGCAGAGATGGAGTTTTCGAAACACCGAAAACACTGGATCCTGAGCTGAACGCATGAGCAAAGTGTGCGCTTCGCTTTGACACACACAGCGCAAACAGACTATACTCATTCATTTAAATTGAAGCCTTTTCATGAAGATTATCACGAGGTTAGATGCTATATCTTTGTTCATATAACCACACTTTTCCAATGTGTGATGAACACGCACCATCAGATTCATCACGCGTGTTTATAGTAACGCTGGCTGGTTTAGAGAATTGTTGTGATATTTGCTGTTGCATCACATATTGATATGGAATGAATAGAAAAATATGGTGTTTGATGCTGTTAAAAAGAGAACATAATCGGCAATGACTTGTGTTTTTGATGAGTCTCTGTCTTCGTGTCCAAGTTAAGTCAAGTCAGTTGTTCATGCGACTTCAGCGCAGCTCGAGTCCAAGTCGCAGACTCGAGTTTCCATAATAAGAAGAAATGTTTCTTGTGCTGTTAAAAAGAGAACATAATCGGCAATGACTTGTGTTTTTGATGAGTCTCTGTCTTCGTGTCCAAGTCAAGTCAGTTGTTCACGCGACTTCAGCGCAGCTCGAGTCCAAGTCGCAGACTCGAGTTTCCATAATAAGAAGAAATGTTTCTTCATCACCAAATCAGCATATTACACTGAAGACTGGAGTAATGATGCTGAAAATTCAGATTTTCATCACAGGAATAAATGACATTTTAAATTATATAAACATTTTAAAGTGTAATAATAAAACTCTATTTTTTTGTTAAATAAATGCAACCTAGGTGAGCATTTGCCACACAATGTTTATATAATGTTTCAATATCATTTTCAGTGAAAACTGACTTATTTTGTTCTGTTTGTCAAGCAAAGCTATTGCATAACTTCAGAAGACTTTGAATATAGTGCACAAATCATATGGATTACTTTTTACTGTCTCTGTTTTGGCATTTTTGAAGCTCAACATCCCCAGCATCCATCCACTTTCATCTTACAGAAAACCGTAGTCTGAACATTCTACTTAAATGTCTGTCAGCTAATTTTTGGGGAGAAATATTGCTCTAACTGCCACAATATAATTTATGTTTCTGAGTTTTACAGTCCATCCATCACCTGATTCCTTCTGTCTTGAGTTCTCTCTTCCCCTCCCAGCACTGTCGCCCTCTATACGCTCAGACATGAATGCTCCCCAGAGATGACTACGTTGTTTCCTGTAAGATAGCCAAACCATTTCCCGTGCCAGTTAGGCCCTCCTCCCCCATTCCCATGACTCTACCTCTCCACACTCCATCTGTCTGATTCCACAAACTCATTTCTCTTTGTCTGAGTGACTTTTGTCTCTTTCTGTACAACTCTTTCTGTGTAGTGTTCTGTATTTACAGTTTCTCTGTATTTTTGATGGCAGAAAATTTGATGGATTTTCTTCTTCTCTCTCTTCTCTTTCTCTCCTCTGCTCTACTTTGTGGAATTCATGATTGTAATACAAACAGAGAAATGAGGTGTCAGCACATTCACTAAAGGGGAACACTCACACACACTCGATCTCTCGCACACTAACTCGTGCGTTCTGCAGAGGTGCAGCCATCTCCTGGACAGTCTGTTCAACAAATTTTTGTTTCTGTTGGAATAGGCAAATAAGTTTATAAATCTGTTTGAGCTTTGTGGTTAAAGTACTTTAAGGGCGGGTAGGAGAAAATCTTTTGGCACATTCAAATATATGTGAATCTAAGTGTAGTTTAAAACGTGTGTGCCAAGTTCTTAGACGTGTTGTTCTAAGATTGGTTTTAAAAAATGTAAATAACTGTAAATAATCACATATTTGCTGAGAAAAGCACCGTTGTAGATCATTTAATACATTATTTATGATGGCAGAGTAAATTCTTTAATAGAAAAGTGAATTTGTTTATTTCATGTGGCTGAACTTACTGTATGTTTGTCTTTGGCTTTAAGGCCTGTTCACACTTGCATTCCATCTTCAAGATTTATTTTTAATTTTTTTAATAAACCTTGAGAACCCTGTATTTTGTTTTCTTTCAGTTGCACTTTTAAAGACAAGTATGCATCTTGACTTTGATTAAATTGTTTTGAGAAACATTTTTCAAATCTTAAATGTATTTTTTAAAATAGAATTGCTTCCACGTACATAAATAATTAAATCAATCCAAACAGCTAATTAAATGCTTATTATATTATTGTCATAAAAGCACCACAAAAGTAAATAAAGTAAATAAATTCATAATCTGAAAATGTTCATCATAAGAGGCGTATTAAAGTATTAGTATATATGAATTACATTTAAAAAAATAAATAATAATAATAGATCTGGACACCAAAATGGGTGTCAGAAAGAATAATGAACTTCTTAAATTGCATAAAAAGAAACTGCATACTTTTGTGTTGTACGACTTGATTTACATTTGGACATTTGTGTCTTCTGAACAGGTTGTGATGAACTGTCCAATTGTAAAGGGATTAAAATATAATCAGGCCACGCCAAACTTCCATCAGTGGCGGGACGCTCGGCAGGTGTGGGGCCTGAATTTTGGCAGCAAAGAAGATGCAGTGCTGTTCGCCAATGGCATGATGCATGCACTTGATGTCCTCAACTCCATGCCTGACGGAGGTAATGCACATGCACATTTTTACACCATTTTGACAGAGCATATGTTTTAATGTATAATAAAAAAAAAATCAATGCAACCTTTTTCAACTGCATTGTATTTTAGGTTACCCCACGCGACCTGTGTCCAATGGACCATCCCCAGAAGAGCTGGAACAACAGAGAAGGTACAAACTAGGGGTTATTTGTAGTGGTTTACGTAACAAAATGATTTTATTCGAAGTAAAGTTTTTAAGTTTTTGTCCACTTCCTGTGGTATCGTGTGAATTGCCTGAAGTCATGGTTTCCCTGGTCAGTCTTTGATCTCATTTACAGACGCGCACACACATACACACAAGCACACACTCTCAAGGGATTATTGGTATTAACGCTTAAGTATTTAGCTTTCCTTGAGACCCTGAAGTGATGGGGCAGAAGTCCGGGTCAGGCCTTCTGACACTTAAATCCTCTTCTTCCCTGCCTCATTCTCCTCTTCTTTCTCCCTGCAAGACTACAGGCGAAAAAATGTAACTCTCTCTCTCTTTCTCTGTCTAGTTGTTATTGTTACCTTGCTAAAGACTTTACATGGAGCTGGTTGACATGTCTTTACTTGACTGAAATGTTTTGAATGGCTCTCGGAGAGGCTTGACTTAACATGAAACTTGACATTGCAGTCTTGTACTGTAAGTGTCGCTACAGAGAGTATTCATGTTGCTCATGTGTTTTTCTACACATGAAAACACAGTTTTGTATGCACGTTTCATGTTTGAAGTCTTCTATTGAATTCACTGATTTGGACTTCAACTCAAGAAGCCTGAAGTGAGTCAAGAAGCCTGTGTGAACTCGTTGTACATAACAGCAGTGAATTACTTAAAGTTAGCATGAAATGAACATTTATTTTCACCATATCTAAATGCACGTCATGGGTATTAATGTGGATAGTTTGCCCATGTATACATCTCTTTTTTTTTTCTGACCTTTTAATTTTTAATCAGAATTTCAGAAATGGATCAGACTTCTCTCTGGTAACATATGCCAGATTTCTCCAGTTATTTAGTCCATTTAAACCACCTGTTATTTTATGGTCTTATATACTTGAAGTACCACCTTTAAGTTATTTTTTCAGTAATTTAACAACACATTTGCATGTTTATGATTCTTTGATGTTGGTTGGTCACATGACATGCAGGTAAACTAAATATTTAATATTTTTTTAGTGTTTCATTTAGATATTATTTTACAATTATTTTAATTTGACAATTTCTATGATTTAATTATTACCTTACCAACTCGCAAATCTCATTTAAAATCGCAATATGTCAAAATAATTGCAATGCCTTCATGTTTTTTCCTGCAGATTGGAACTGCAGAGGTTGGAGCAGCTAGAGCGAGAGAGACAAGAGAGAGAGCGACAGGAAAGAGAACGGCAAGCAGCTCCAGGTCAGTAGAAAGTGTTTTACCTCAACGGACTTTGACTTTGTGTATTTGGATTATGAGATCATTGCTGTCTTCTCCAAGTAGAGATCAACCAAGATGTTTTTTATGATTGATAAAAAAAATGTTTAAGCATATAGCTGCTTGGTTCACTGATATTTTTTGAAATCCCTATGAAAAAATGAATCGAAAAATACTGGGCTGTCACTGATGCGATTTGTTCTTTATAATCACACCTAATTGCATTCTTGAGTAGAACTTACTAAAGAATAAATAATGTGTAAAAGCATTATTTGCAATAATTCACAGCTGTGCTGGAGTTATAAAAGTATGTCCATAAACAATTTAAATTTGAGTATGATTTAATTCAGAGCTTTGGCATAGCGATTAACACTATGGTTTAGCTGTGTGAGCAATGCAATTATTTGAATATGCCCATAACATTTTTTTTTATCTGCTTTATTATTAAATTGCCAATTATTTGTCAAACCGACCTTTATTTGTGAGATAACGGTTTTAATAACATAATTGTGCTGTTGTTCTACTGTAGTCATTCCTCCAGCACCACCTTTGGCCCCTGGAGGCCCTCCGGCTCCCCCTGGACCTCCACCTCCCCCTGGGCCCCCTCCATCTGGACCTCCCCCACCACCTGGACCTCCTCCCTCAGGAGGAGGAGCTCCACCTCCACCTGCTCCTCCTCTGCCCTTCTCTGGAGGAGGTGGAGGTGAGGGAGAGGGACCAGGTGGTGGTGGTCTCGCTGCTGCCCTGGCAGGTGCCAAACTCCGCAAAGTGCCCAAGGTGAGACAGTGAGTGACAGGAGGATCACAATAAGAGAATGTCCAGAAGTCAAAATAATGTGTCACTTCCTGGTAACGTTATTTACAGTCTTAGTGACATCACCTGGAAATGAAATGCCTTTTTAGAAGCTGAGCAAGTTATTACATTTTGATGACACCTTTTTAAATATGGAATAACGTTTCCTGATGAATCACACACAAAAGACCAGAAACGTGTTTTAAGTAAGAAATATGATAAAATCAATATTTCATGTTGGAGAACGCAGAGAATGAGACACTGGCAAATCTAAAAGTTTACTAAAAGTTTAAAGTTTAAACTTGTATACTAAAAGTTTACACAAATAGAAATTGAAGTAGAAGGTGAAAACCAATCACATAGTGTAAAAAGCCAGATGTGAAATAAGAGGGTTATGTTCCCCCCGGTGGAACTTTATAAAGACAATTAAATAAATTTCCATGCGAATACCAAAAATAAATTAAGTATATATTAATTTACTTATTTATTATTAAATACTTAATACGTAAATACAAACTTACTTGGTGTAAAAAAAATACAGTCTAAGAAATCCATTCACAAAGATTAAATTTCAAATAAATTTACAAACCCTATTTACCTTGTTCATAGTTAAAATGTGGAGTCCATTCTCCTATCATGTTTTGCGCACATTCATTCCTGGCTGCTGTTATTGACTCAGTGCTTCCTCCTGCAGGATGATGTTGGTAGTGGTGGTGGAGGAGGAGGAGGAGGAGGAGGAGGTGGAGGTGGCAGTGGCAGTGCTGTGGCGCCAACTCCTAAAGCAGACAGCAGCCGCAGCAGTGTGTCTATGCCCAGTGGAGGAGGAGGACTGATGGGAGAGATGAGCGCAATTCTAGCACGAAGGTCAGTAGAAAAAAAGATTCAAAACCATGTAGTAAATGTATACACTAATGCATCTTCAATTAGTGTTGGAACAACTCAGTTACCACAATAATTTCAGCCTGCTCGTCAAACTAAAATATTCACTCAAATGGAAAGATATCAACCTCTACTGTTGGAGAAACACAACGGTCATCTTGGATCACGTGTGCCTTGATAACCAATCACATTATAGCTTTGACATCATTGAGTTGCAGTCAGACTTGTATGTAAAATGCTGTTTGCAGATACCACTAAATTTAATGGTAAACATGTTGAAGAATAACCGATAGCCTGTCGATTCATTATGCAATAAGTTTCCTCATGAAAGCAGTTTATTCAGCCTCCCTCCATATGACATCCATAAAAAAGGGGGAAAAAGTTTTCTCTGCATTGTATTGCAGTGTAATGATTTCCCCTGATTTCAGATTCCTTTTAATTTTGTGGAATGCTTTTGTGGAAGAAGTATTTAGAAAAAAAAAACATTTGCATTTTTATTGTACTTTACTGACTTTAATTTTTGACTAAATGAGATTATTTCAGATTTTAACGGAATAGATATAAATGAAATGCCACAGCAACTCCTTGTAAATCCTATAAATAAATGTGTAGGAATAAATAGCAAATAGTCTTAACAAAAATAGATGAATCACGGACAATGCAGAATAGATTTTATAGGTGTACAGTACATATAAACATACAGTATTTCATTTCTTCAACCAGCTCATAAGAGTTATTTGAATTGGGCTGCACTCTTCATGATTTGTTTTTAAGTCAATAAAAAAAAAAAATTGTGCTTTATTTATGCTTCACACCATTCAGCGGCAGTGTTGCGTCACCACTAAGTAGTAATTCTGCATTTGTGGAAGAATGGATTTTTAAGAACTGAAAATCATTTAGTTCCAGTATTTATTTATTTAATAAAGGAAATGATTCTATTTAAGAATGATTCTCAGTTTCTAACCATATATCTGAAATAATTTGACATGCATACTGTGACCACAAAGTGTAATGCTAGATTAGATTAATGTAATTTCGGTTAAGTAAATTGGTTTTGGAAATGTCCCTGTCTTTCTCTGTTCAACCTGAAAGTAGATGTACTTGCATGACTGGAAGATCATAGCCTGAGGTGTTACCAAGAAGGCTGTTGATCGAAGGACTTTGGTAATAACCTTGTAGTGTTAAGGGTGCTGGAGGCTTTAATAGCAGCAATATATACCACTTACATGAATTCCTTGTTAAATTAATTCCTCATTACAAAAATATTTGTTTCTTGAGCTGTGAAGTGTGACTAGGTGGATGAATTTCTGGTTCTGCATTACTGACATAACTCCTGTAACTGGAGGTGCAGAACTCTATTCCATAGTGCTTTATAACTTCCTGAAATATATGCATGTTTGTGAATCACTCTGTATTGCTAATTTTAGCATTTAGATTTTTTAGAATAAATTGCCAAATGTGTGCCACCTTAAAGGGATTATTTAATGAAAATTCGTACTCGTCTTCATGTTATTCCAAACCCGTAAGACTTTCACTCATCTTTAAATCACACATGAAGGTATTTTTATTGAAATGTTTTTGCCCTCCATTGAAAGTTCATTCTGCTAAAACTTCAAACATTTAAAAAACAAATTCATAACGACATAGCATCTTCTTAAGACTTCTTATTTAATGAACATAATTGATGTTTGGGTGACGTCAGTGTTTGGGTGTAATGAACTTTCAGTGGAGGGACAAAAGTCTCTTAGGTTTCATAAAAATATATATTGCTGCTTTTTTTCAAGATTAATGATGGGTTTGGAATGACATGAGGGTGAGTAATTGATGACAGAATGTTCATTTTTGGGTGAACTATCCCTTAAGTAATTCATCCTTGCAATGTGTGTATTACTGTAAATGTGTCTTTCATTTTATTTTATAAACTGAGGGTCAAAATTATTATTATTATATTTAATTGACATCATGCTACTTATGCTGTTTTAGACTTTAACTAGGAAATAACCCATAATATTCCTTGAACTCTTTGGCTTTGGTAACAATGTGCTGTAAATGACTGTTGTCATTGTGTCTGTTGGCACAGGAGAAAAGCAGCAGATAAAGGGGAGAAGGCGCCCCCCAAAGCAGAGGAGCCCAGTAATGTATGAACACCTTCAATCTTTTAAGGCTCATTATGGGTGATTGTGTCAGTTCCACAAACAAAGTGTGTGTGTGTGTGTGTGTGTGTGTGTGTGTGTGTGTTTTCCCCAAACCAGTGAATTGTAAAAATAACTCTGTAGCCGATTCTAAAGATTTTATTGGTCATATCAGTCACAGTTCTAATTACCTACACAACACTAAAACAAATTCCAACCCTACCCTAAACCGTAACCTTAACCTTAGTATAGCATTGGTAGCACATCCTCTTACATAGAATTATTGTGACTGGGGCCATCTAAGATTTTTTTGAAAGTCTAAAATTTTCTTAAAAACAAACATTGAATTAAGCAATGAAATTGGCTGCAGGGTGGTATTTGTTTGGGGGGGAAACAAATTCCTGTATGTTCTGTAAAATTCCTGTGTAACTTGTAAATTTCCTGAAAATCGACCATTTAAAGTGCATGCAAAAGTCTTAAGTTATTTAAAGAGGTTGTTCTATAGACTTGAGATGGAATATAGCCTCTATTACTGTAAATGTAATTACTAAAATTGAGTTAGACTTGAAAAGCCAGCACTATTACTGAATGCAGAGGAAACACTCATTCTGCTCTCTGTCTGTTTCTTTTCCTTTGCCTGATGATCTTCAGGATGATTCCGACGCTCAAGGCCCAAGCGGTAAGAACACAATGCATTTGTGATTGAGATTTGTGACATTTAGATACTCACTGAGTGTTTTCTCATTATCTGTGATTTTTCTTTAACAGAATTTAGGAGACCATGGGAAAAATCAGCCACCATGCCCAGGTGAACATTCATTTAAAGACACTGGAAGCTTATTAGTTATACATTGAACTGAAAACTTTGTTTATATCAAGTACCAGCACTGAGTCTCCATTAGTCTGATGTTTGAAGAACTCCAGCTGTTGAGTCTGACTGTCCATAGGGCCCTGTAGTTTAAATTTAAAGTGAAGTATATATACAGTACATGTCTCAAACAGGACTAACTCAGCACCCAGAGGTCTGGAGTCACCCTCTTCCTCTAGCCCATTTACCAGGTACTTTTACTACAGTATGCTCTCAACTGGTTATGGACTAACACTGCTGGCGTCCTTGGTTCCCCTGCTTTCACACACACACACACACACACACACACACTAAAGTATAAACCACTCAAGTCCATGCATTACACTGATTTTACAATAGGGTTTTGAACATTGCGTCTTGGTCAAGAACACCCTATATATATATAT
>NW_015542387.1:233626-247371 GCF_001515605.1 Sinocyclocheilus anshuiensis | reverse complement strand
ATGGCTGCAATATAACAAAGAGTGAAAAATTTAAGGGGGTCTGAATACTTTCCGTACCCACTGTATATACTGTATATGTATATATATATATATGTATGTATGTATATGTGTGTGTATAAAATCTCACACACACACTACCGTTCAAAAGTTTAAGAAGTCTCTTAAGCTCAACAAGTCTCCATTTATCAGAAGTACAGTAAAGACTAATATATTGTGAAATATTTTTATGGTTTAAAATAAGAGTTTTCTATTTCAAAATATTTTAACATGTAATTGAATTTTTAACAGCCATTACTCCAGTCTTCAGTGCCACATGATCCTTTAGGAATTATGTCATAATCTGATATGCTGATTTGGTGCTCTAGAAGCATTATCAATTTTGTTTTTATAATGTTGCAGTGCTGCTTAATATGTTTGTGTAAACTGAAAAGATGTCAATCCCGTGGCAAAAACAGAGAAACAAATAGAGACCTAATTAGCGTAGCTGCTGCTCCAACCAAGCAAAATTGATTTGTTTAACCCAAGCTAAATAATAATGCACATTTGATCAGATATAACTGCAGTACAAGATTATGAGATGCATTATTTGAATGCTTGGCCAAAGAGATGTGTCTTTAATCTAGATTTAAACAGCATTCTTTGAATAGAAAGTTCAAAAAGAACTGCATTTATTTGAAATAGAAATGTTTTGCAACAATGTAAAAGTCTTTACTGTCACGCTTGATCAATTTGCATCCTTGCTTCAAAACATTGATTAAAAAAAAAAAAAAAAATCTTACTGACCTCAAATTTTTAAACAGTTAACGGTTGTCTATATTTACCATGGTCTATAGCAGGGGTGTCAAACTCAATTCCCGGAGGGCCAGAGCCCTGCAGAGGTTTGTTTCAACCCTGCTCCAACCCACATACCATGTAGTTTTCAGGACTTGATTAGTTGGATCAGGTGGGTTTAGTTAGAGTTGAATCTAAACTCTGCAGGGCTCCGGCCCTCCAGGAATTGAGTTTGACACCCCTGTTCTATAGGCTGCCATGGTCTGTCTGAATACTCAGTTCTGATTGGCTGGAAGGTGTGCATTAAAACCATGAAATGCACAGGTAGTTCCTATCTTTTTAATCACAGTTCTATACTGAAGCTCACACACATGACTCACACATAAAAATCTGAGATCCCGCTGCACGCACACATAAACATCCATGAGTACAGAAACTTGTCAACACTGCCCTGCAACTTTTATTAATAAAATACCTTCGGTACTAAATACTTCTCAGCAATGATGCGGCAACGTCACTGTTTTTTAAGTAATAAAACTCTGTCTTTTGAGGCCCTGGTGATGGTGCCATTGAGGGCAGCGCTTGTGCCATCAGCCAAAATACTGGCGTATTTCTGTATCTTCACAACTGGAGGGTGTTTCCATATGATTAGCTATTGACACGGCATTGAGTGAACCAATGAAAGGGAAATTTTACTTTATGGGACATTTTACTTTATCTTTGAGTTAATTATCATAATTAGTTAGGTTTAGCATTTTTAAGCAGATCATCAGCAAGTTTGTCACCAATTTAAGGATCGATTATAAATATACCATACACACACAAACAGAGTTGGTTCTGGTAGATTGGACTTAACTTGACCTATCGTGTGACGAGTGGATCTGAGTTTCTGAGCTTGTTTGGCTTCAACTCGTGGACTTTGGAAAACTCTTTGGCTTTCTGTAGTGTCTGTAGATCTGTGCAACTCTGTCACAGTATTACATGCTTTTTTCAACAGTATTACATGCTTTGTTCGAGGGTATTTGCAGTTGTCTTCAGGCTTGGATTTATTTAAGTGATTCTGCTGCTATTCTCTTATTGTCCATTAGGGGCTCTCTGTTACTAACTGTATTCCTTCTGTTCCCAGATCTGTGTAGGAGCCCATATTAAAGCTGTTTCCACATCCATGACTTTAAACCGCAGCATCACTTTTTGTCCAAATTCAGATATTAACCCTTCTAAATAGTATTGCAAGTTTAGAATTAGCACCCAAAATCTTTTTATAAAATATCAAGTTAAAGGTGCACAGAGGATGTGCATTTTTCAAAATGTCTATCCTTGCAAATTTGACCAGCTAAAAATGCATGCATGTCCCCTTTTTCAGGTAAGGTAAATACATAAATATAGAAATGAACTGCGCACATAGTAGCCTTTTTGCAATGACATTATTCCAGTTGAAGCCATGGAAGTGGATGAGACTTTGATGTTGGGTTTTCCTCTGAATAACTCTAAAAGTCACTTTGGACTTCTTTAGAACAGTTTATTGCATTTTGGTATGGTGTACAAGCCGTTGCTTTCACCTTCCCTTTTTGTTCTCCTTTTCCCTCTTCTGTTTTCCTATTTTATTTAATAATTACCTGTCTTTCTGTATTTTCAGGATGAAACCCAGTAGCCAATCAGCAGAGCCCGAGAGTGGAGAAGGAGAGTCAGAGATGGAGCGAATTAAACAGGTCAGAATTGAAGTCGATAAACGAATAGCTAAAAGTACCGGAGTACCAGTGCTTTGATACAACATTGATATGAATATATGTTACTGTTCAGTAGTTTTGTTTTTTTCTTAAGAAATTAATACTTTTGTCTGAATAATAGCAGCATATACAGGTGTGGGTGTGTATATATAATATCATCCTCTGTACTTCTGCATTATCTTTACTGTGGACTGCTGACTTATTTCGGTAGCCGAGTACTGTCTGGGTGTTTACTTGATTAAATTACTGAAAATGTATTAGAAATTCTCAATTATATTTCATTAAATCTTTATTTAATTAAGAGACATTAGAAATAATTTTGCACAGTTTATGTAAAATAAAAAATAGTACATTTTTGTTTTGCGACAACCCTATAGATATTACCATGATTTTACTCAACATGGAGGTATTGTCATTTGAAGATGAATTGGTTTATATGTGTCTATCTGATTGTTTAGGAACTGCTAGAGGAGGTGAGAAAAGAGCTTCAGAAGGTTAAGAATGAAATCATTGGAGGTGAGAACATCATTTTTTCCCCTGCATTTCCCTTCCTGTCCCTGCTGTGTTTCATATGAAGATTATTTTCTGCATTAATTTATTCCTGTGTGTCCTTTCACAGCCTTTATTCAGGAGTTACAGAAACGAGGATCTACATAGTCCCACAGAAACTGATGGGAAGGGATCACTTGGTCCTGAGAACCCAGGGATACACACACACACACACATACACACACCCAGGGACTTAACCCTTAATCGTTATCATTCAACCCAAGATGAGCTTCCTTGTTTACCTGCCTATGTTTTCTTTCACATTCATCCATTTCCTTTAGTTTTACACATTTTGTTTTCCACTTAATGTTTTACATACCGTACATATTGTCACCCTCACGCTTGATTCCTATAATACACAGTGCATAAGTCCTCATCATAAACTCAATACTTGCCTAAAGTTATTGTATTCAGGGAATATAGCATATCAACTATCCCAGTGACTGTAATGGCCATATACAGACCCGCAGAGCTATGATGCAACAATAAGAAGGCAAAAACAAGATGGATCTGGGAGAAAAAGACCTGCAGTACACACTATCTACCACACTCACACCTTATGACCGGACCATCATGTCAGGTCCCACCCTTGCGCTTTATGCTGGGAGATTTTCACATCAGACCTGGTTTAGGGAAAACAAAAGCATATTTTTCACTTTAATTGGAAGCTCAGAGCTTTGTGTTTCATGTGTGTGGATGCATGTTTGTGTTTATGGATGTACGGCTGCACTTGCCTCTGTTTATCAGTGCCATCTTGTATGCGGTCACCTGACCGCCACTATCTGGTGGTGTGAAAGAACTGTTGTCATAGCTTCAGCCCTCATTTGAGATGTTTTCAATCTTTGTGTTGAGTTATGAAATAATATGGCCATGATTATTTTTGTCTTTTGGCCATGCCAAACTGCCTTGGAAAATACATATTAATATAAATATATATTTGTTTTGAGGGAAAAAGATAGAAAACTTGAGATAATGTTTCTATTTTAATTGAAATGATTGGTGAATGGGGATTTATTGTGATTATAATGTTTTCTTTTCAGAGATTGTTATTTTCAGTTTTCTGTTAATTTTTTTTTTATAGAATATAGGCTTTTTACACTGAAATATATAAAGAAAATTGCATAGAGACACTGGATTAGATGCCTTTATAGTCAAATACAGCTGCTTCTTCTACTGCACTTGTGTCTGCCTTTTTTTTTTTCCAATCATCATACAACTACATATACAATAAACATATTTTATGGCCTTGCCACAAACACATTTGGCATATTCATTAGATTTTATTCTGTTGATTTAACTGTTAGTTGTGTTTCAGAAAATAGATATGATAAGTCGCAAACGGGTAGTCCATCATGGTAAATGTTGCCATATAAACAGCTTTCAGAGTGCACAATTATAATAAAATGAAATAAAAATAAATAAATAATAAAAACCGAGCATCTAAACCTTCTCTCCCTTTTTTTTTTTTTTTTTTTTTACAACCACATATCACAAGAAAAACATATTTTATGGCCTTGCCACAAACACATTTGGCATATTCATTAGATTTTATTCTGTTGATTTAACTGTTAGTTGTGTTTCAGAAAATAGATATGATAATACAGGTTAATACAGGCACATGTATTGTCATCCACACATACTGGGCATAATAAAAACAGCCTTATGAAATCCATGAAACAATTTCTTTGACCATATAGATGTTTGTTTAGCCGTGGCTGAGAGCAACAGCAGAAGGATAATGTGCTATTGTTTCCTGTTATGAATGAACCCAAGCAAAGTTGTCAACAACTACTATCTCACTCTGCTTTTAGAAGCCAACCCTGATAAACACATTTGATTTCTGAATAGAAGATTAGAATAACCTCAACAACAGACCAAACCGAGTGCAATAACAGTACACACGTTACAATTCTTCAGATAATATCGGTTCTTTAGAAAGTTTCAATGTTTTCTTTTGTCACGCATGTTTTTCGATATCCACTGGCCGCGTCATATGGAAATAAACAAGGTCATAAAAAGAACCACAGACATGTATCGTGTTATGGTAATCATTTAGTACAAATAGTGCGACGAAGTTGCTTTTATGGACCAGTTCAATAAAAAAAGACTTCAGACAAAATTGAACCTGTCACTGCACAATTATGGCTGCTATAGCGTAGTTCGTGCTGGGTAGTAACTGATTACATGTAATCTAGATTACCTAATCAGAGTCCAAAAATATAAAGTACTCATAATTAGAGTATATTAAATTTTATAATGCACATTATTAGATGACATTTTTTTTTTATGGATTACATTAGTCTATATTATTCACACAATGGCAGTGAATTATTCATGATTTATTGATTCTTCTTAATTCTTTTTTTTTTCTTTTAAATTTTAAGATAAATAAAGCACCTCTCAAGCAAGTAACATGTATGAAACAAATAATGATGCAAGTTACTAAACACTGGTGATGTATAGCTGGCTATGTCTTCATCATATCCAGAATGACCTTGAGTAACTGTTTATTCTGGAAATTTTTTCAAACCGGAAAGACTTTGTTTTCATGTTTATTATGAAATGCAGTGATTGCCAAACTAGTAGTGGTGTTTGTTCATGAATGAATCAGTGTTTTCGGCTGAATGATTCAATGAATCACTCATGGCTGCATCCGAAATCACATACTTTCTAAGCAGGTACTTCTTTTAAATAAGTAAAAAAAAAATACGTTTAGGGCATCAAGTAGGCGAATTGGGACGTAGCAACTTTTATTTTGGTTCTTAACTAAGGAATCAGTTGAGTTAAAGATTAAATGACTCACTCATAAGGACAGTCTCTTGTCACCACCTATGTAACTTGAAGGAAAAAACTAAGGAATTCATTTCTATTCTATTCTATTCTATTCTATTCTAGGCTATTATATCTCATATATTTACACATATCTGTTGTGATGTCCCATATGATACCATGATCCCCCGCCCCAAAAAAAACTTACATTGGAGTAAACAAGCCTGAAATTATGAAAATGGACCCTGCAAAACTGTGGCAGATAACCTGTAGAGGGAGCTTATACAGTAAACGTACATTTGATTACAATATTGAAATAGCAACCGACGAAACAATCCGGACATTTATGATTTTATTATAAAATCCTAACCTCGCTATCATTGCATTATTGACAAACGGCAACACAAAAAACGGACCTTTTCAAATGTCGGACGTTGCCCGTGCGCCGAGCGTGCGCTGAGGTCATTTCCTGTTTGTGCTCCCGTTGAGTCGCTAGACGGAGGCCTATCCACGATACCATCACCACCACCGTAATATCTCTCACAGACCTACGGGACGTCCACGAAGAGGTTATTAAAAGCCTTAAACGCGTCAAATAAGTGTTGTGGGATGAGTTTGGGCGACCGGGTTCGAGTTTCGGGCCATTGAGGGGCTGGGTGTTGTTATTTTTGGGGCAGCTGAGTGGTCATTGGCAGAGCACAAAACACAGCAGCTCGCGAGAGGATTAAACATTTCACGTCTCTAAACACCCTTGATTTACTCCACTTACATGGGCTTTTGAGGATTTTTTTTTACATTTCAGGTAACCAACACATCGCTGGAGAATAAAAGTGGAGGTAAGGGACTAAAACGTGCATCGATGATTGATGGCTAGCGTGATGTTTAGCCTAGCCCGAGTCTCTGCATTTAAATTGCACTTAAATGTTATGTTTTGTTGCGCTTTGGGAAACATTACCAGACACATCTGTTTATTAATATGCGTTTCTTAGGTTTACCGTACAGATAAACCGCCTCTCCCGTCATGTTTGCCACTCCGTTTTTCTTTACAAATCTGTTTACTAAATAAAAGCACGCTTAAAGATTAATTTAAACCCATTTGGCGCTTATGCTTATCTCTCCCGCGGGGTCCTTGCTTGCTGATCTATTGTAAGTGCATTATTGTGTCTTGACGGAGATCTCAGTCTACTAAGTTAAAAAAAGAGCAGCTGAATTAGTGGAAATGAGAGTATATTATCGATCAGGCCATTTACACGCTGTACAGATGCATGTGGAGTTATAGGGCGAAGTCACTGTGCATGCTGTATGATCGATCAAACTGATGCCACTTTGTTTTTGGTTTTATTAATAGAGCCTGCCATGCTGTTCCACATGGAGTTCAGTGCTATTCTGTAGGCATGTTTAAAATATGGAAACTTTATTTAAGGTAAAAGTAGTTAGATGTTTGACAGATATCAAATAATGCATCTGTCAGGTTTGTGCATGTGCGTAAATGAGGCCTGAAGGTTATTGAGGTTGAGAGGGGTCAGGTTCAGGACTTCTCAGTCTGGAATTATTCCACTCGGTACAGAAAGTCTGTAATCATTAGTTTGTTGAAATAGTCACAGCTCTTGTTTGTCTTTCTACGGTGGACTTCAAAGTGTGTGTGTGTGTGTGTGTGTGTGTGAGAGATGTTGTTGAAAAAGAGGAACAGGCAGACAGACTACTGACCGACTGATACACGCACACTAGATGCACGTATATATGCCAGCAATAGAGACGGTCAGTGTGTTTTTAATGCCAGTGCATGTGTTAAGCAGTTGTGTAATGGACTAGCAGGGGCGTCACAAGGTGGGTATTTTACTTTGCAGGGATAATCCAGTGTTGTGCCCATGGTGATAGGACAACATGCCAGATCTGTGCCAGATGCACTGTTATGCCAGGAAACTCCTCTGGCACAGACTGATCGTATACTCACAACAACCCCTCCCCAGCAGCTTTTTTTTGTGCTGTTTGCTAAGGCAAGAATATCTATTACTATTGTATATGTTTAGTGATTTAAACAAACACTTAATACTGAACGTGAAACTATGACATGCATTTTGTCCTGCACTGTTTGTACTACATATTTGAAAGATACTACTTCGAATCGTGTTTCTTGTTAAGGAAAGGTGTTATTATTTATTAAGAGATCAATGATAGAAAATGAGCAGAAAATCACACAGATTAACATTAAAGAAAGGACCAGAGCTGTATCAAGGTGGGAAAAAATTGGGAGTTGGAACTGGGCTTTTTGGACTTCGGCCGCTCTACAAAAAACAAACAAACAAAAATCTTAACATTTTCTGGTCACGAAAAAAAAAGTTTAAATATTCTATAACAAGCTGAAATTTGCATCTCAGATGAATTTAATAAATATATTAGGCTAAGAAGGTATTTTTTTTTAGGAATATATAGTTTATTTTTCTTAGCACTCTACCATTTTTTTTCTTCTTTTAAGCTTAATTGTAACATAATTTGGTAAGATTTATCCTTAAAACAATTTACAAATTTTCAATGCAGTAAGAAAAAAAAATCAGCTTTGCACTAGGGCTGGGCAATATGTCAAAAATATCTTATCGATAATCGCCTTTAAAAATGATAATATCGTCTACCTAAACCCCACCGCGCCCCGCCCCCGCCGAGACAGCATTGCCGAAATTTAGTTTGGTCTTAATTATTGCCACAAAGTTTGGTTTTACTTTTCTTAGTTTGTGCTTAAACTAACAGAAAACATTAGCTTTGCTGTTATTTTGGTGTTGCTAATAATTCCCACTCTGTTCTTATCAAATTTGTGTTTGAAATGAATTTTGTTTTGTGAGGAGAACTGTTGAGGAAAAATAATAGAACCCAATTTTAAGTTCATAATGTTGAAGTTGGACATTCTGGCGGTGATTGTAAGAATGATAAATGCATGTTGATGTCATATAGTAATGTCTAGGGCTGTGCGATTAATCAAAATCGTCATAAAATCGTGATTTGAGCTCTTTACGTTCACTTAAGACATAACCGATTGTATTTATGGGATATTTTGATATACTTCTGTGTGTATTTGGCCATTCGAATGTGTAAGAACGCGAGAAAGAGAGCTCAGTCCAGTGTTGGCGTATATAAGAGGCAGCTTTTTTGCGTGCGCTTTGTGTGTGTGAGTGCGCAGCGCGGAAAACAGCGCGCGAGTGCAGAAACGAATTCTATTTCATCTTCTTGCAGTTGAATCTTTTAAAATCACAATAAATGTGCATACATAAATCGAGACGCAGAATCGAAATGTAATTTTATAACAAGTAATTTGATTCCTGACCTTACGCATCTGATCTTATTTTCGAAATTGGAATAGCTTTTCGATTCCCAACCTTCCTACTAAATTATTTAATTCTTGCATGCAAAAAAAAAATGTATGGTGACTATGGGGCTATGTAAAATATTTTTTGCAACTTACTAGGTTTATCATTTGTCATTTTTTCCCGATAATGTCGATAATCGTCTGTTACCTGACTGTTGACATCGACATCGCGATAGTTACGAGACATCGTCGATATACGATAATATTGTCATATTGCCCAGCCCTACTTTGCACTGACAGCAACTCTTATTATCTTTAATATTTTATAGCTACTCGAGTGGATTTATCTAATACCTTGTTTTAAAGGGTTAGTTCACCCAAAACTTAAAAAACGAAGCTACGAGAATACTTTTTGTACGCACAGAAAACAAAAATAATGACTTTATTCAACAATTCGTCATCTCCGTGTCACCCTGGTGCCATTGTGGAGAGTATCCACTGAACGCAAACAGCGTATGCTATTCTGTGTCAGCTGCATCACACAGATACGTTGTTTTCGTTCAAATCAAAACGTAAACAACATAGAAAAAGTTTTCTACGTTGTTTACGCTTTGATTTGAACTAAAACAACGTGTTAGATTTTTGTGGATAGTAGATACTCTCGAGCTGTCTATGGGAGGGTCAGAGAGCTCTCAGAATTAATCAAAAATGTCTTAATTTGTGTTCTGAAGATGAGCAGAGGTCTTACGGGTTTAGAACGACATGAGGGTGAGTAATTAATGGCAGAATTTTCATTTTTGGGTGAACTGTCCCTTTAAGCATTTTATTTATTTTTTTAAAGGTTGCACCAATATTAACATTGACAGATACGATAAGCCAGTAATTATTTTGATGCTTAGGTCAATAGCAGATAAAATGACTATTTCAATAGTTCAACTCATATTGAAAAATGTTATTTACCCTCATGTTGTTCCAGACCTGTATGACTTTCTTTTGCATAACAAAACATCAGCTGATACATGTACAAACTTACGCTCACATATTCTTCAAGTGGATGAACATTTCTGTCCCCTAGTTATCAAGCGTTGCAGCAAAAGCTTGTGCTTTCTAATGTCGCTTCTGAAAACAGCAGGGGTCTTGTCTTGTTCGCCGTACAAAGTGGCATGTTCACCTGTGGCTCAGACTGGCTTTACAGCAGTCTAATTGGCATCTCCATGGTGATGGAATAGTGTTGTCGCATTTCCTTTCAGAAATGGTTTAAAAACACTTTGTGGTAAATGAGGCTCATCCTTGTCCCGTGTTCATTTAGTGCGTGTTATTCTCTTCACATGTATTGTGATTTAAAAAAAAAAACAGCATTTGCATTATATGTATATTATCAGAGTAAAAGACCAAAATAACCACAAAAACTGCATTCCCTGTCCTTTTGCAAATATGGACAGGGAATGCAGGTTTCGTGGTTATTTTGGTCTTTCTTCCACCAGATAACTTTTTAGCAAACACTTTATTTATCTAAGCACGACACATCAATTAAACTAAGAAAATTTGTTCCTTTTATGTAACGGATGTCATGCAAATCAATAGAGATTTTGGTCTTTCTTCCACTAGATAACTTTTTAGCACACACTTTATTTATCTAAGCACGACACATTAGGGCTGGACAATAATTCAATATCAATATGTATCGCGATATACCTTGGCAATTGAATCGCCATTGGCTAGTAATTTTAGTTTACTCGCCAGACTGATATATATATATGTATATGTGTGTGTTTGTTTGTAAAATGGCACAGTTTTATAAATATCTGAAAGCAGGGGCATAGATTACGCGGGGGACGTGTCCCCCCCACTTTTGATATCCCGTAAATTCGTCCCCCGCACTTTTATCGGGCAAGTGTGTTCGCATAGAGGTTTTCAAGAGCCGGTGTGAATAACAGTTATTTTAAATAGTAAAAATATTTCAAAATGTTACTGTTTTTGCTGTATTTTGGATCAAATAAATGCAGGCTTGGTGAGCAGAAGATAATTCTTTAAAAAACATAAAAAATCTTACTGTTCAAAAACTTTTGACTGGTATGTTAGCCTATAGTTTGAAGTAAAAAAATATTAATATTAATATTAATAAGGAGAGTCTGAGATTTATTTGACAGTGATTTCACATTTCTTGTTTGTATGAAGGCTGAATACCAATAAAAGGTGAACATTTATTTATTTGCGCCATTTTTTTCCTAAAATATTATATAGTTTTATAGGAGTAGGTTTCATAGAGTTGGCAAATTAATTTTTCATAAGTTTGTAGGTACAGACATCTGTTGTGGCCGTTCTTGGCCGTTTTTATGAGGCTTTTTTAATAGTGTTCATATCGATATCGGAATTATATCGTATCGACCGAAATTAAGAAATATATTGTGATATAAATTTTGGCCATATCGTCCAGCCCTACGACACATCAATTAAACATGTTTGTAAATTCAAATTAAGTTCCACAGGAGCATAATAAATAAGAAAATTTGTTCCTTTTATGTAACTGATGTCATGCAAATCAATAGAGGTAAATGGTCTTAGAACAAATACAGCATAAAAACAATCACAATCATCAATAATCATATTAAACACATAATGAATATAATTTTATATAATAAATTATCATATTTTGAATCCATTATGGCTACAATAAATTATTCATCAAAGAATGAGACATCTTTAAAAGTCTGATAATGTATCTTAGGGTATCTGTCTTGCCCTTTTGAACTGGATTGGTCGTGCTTTCTGGGTCTCGGGACAGACGTGAGGTTAATATTTGCATTGTTCACATAAGCCATTTAATAATAAAAGGTGATCAATAGTCCACTCATATACTACACACCGATTACATTGTCTTCTTAAAGATGTCCAAGACAAAAAAAATTAACACGGATTATATCCATCATCATCCACCAGGATCGAGACCCTGATCCTCCATCAGCACTTTTATCCCACATGTAAAGAAACTTGTTTGTGAATAATGACTCAGCACTTTAGATTCATTCATGCAGTGTATAATACCACTGAAATTTTCCATAGAATGTCTAGCACTCACCTCTTTGTCATGATCTGTTCCTTAATTTCTTTCCTTCTGCGCCCAGTCAGAACTTGATATTGGATCGTGCACGGGAGTCTCTGTTTTATTCAGTGAGATGATAACAAATGAAATTCAGCTGTCCCTCATCTGTTAAATGTGAAATTGAGGTAATGCAAACAATGCTAATATCTAATTGTTTTATGTAATTCTTTGGAAAGCAGCTTCTTAATAGGCTTGCTGCGATAGATGGTGTTTTCGGTTATACCGGTGTTAAGCCGCAACACCGGTTACGTCATTTGCCTATCGCGGCACCGAGTCGAGCTGACTGACAAAAGTGAGGTGAGAAAGACAAGACGATGGCAGAAGATTGTTTAGAAAGGAAATGCAAAGGCGCCTGTTTGGCAATATTTTAGATTTTGAAAAGCCTATTGACTGTAAGTTTTTTTTAAACATTCGTTTCTTATTTATTTGGTTCCACAGTGTTTGCTGATTACTTTATTTAAACTAGGGATGTCAATTTTCGATCATTTCCATGATCGATCGTCGTATAAATTAACGATCAATTAATCGATTAATCGTTAACCTTAATGCTGCAAAATGCATCTATGCAGCCCGGCATGACAGGACGTGCAAAAGTTACTTAAAAAAAAAAACGCTTTCTCACCCGATTTAAAGGGGATTTAGTCTGAATAAAATGCTAGTAGGCTAGCAGAATTGTAAAATTAATAGATGTGATTATGATCATTTGATAAAATGAAGAGAGCTCGTTTGAGATCATTTTACTTTGTTGACTGTTTCCTATCCCGTCACAGGTACCGCTCAACGCGCCTCTTTAAATGGTTTCGTGGTGCTCGTTATTGTATTTTAAAACACAATTGCAATGTTTTCAACTGACATTATGGCATTAAAAATAAAATGATCCCAAACGTAACTGTGGCGCGTGTGGCTGTGCTGCGCAGTCAGTGAACCGCTTCCATCATCGTTGCTGCAGCAAAACAAACTGTTGCTCACATGAAACATTATTATGTGAGTATTATGACCAGTACTTAATTTGATCCTGCTGGATCCTGTTCCGGAAAATGTCAGATTTTAAATTTTTGCATTCCGGTAGGCCTATTTGTTTGTAAAAATCCGGCATTTACAGTGCATTAGATCGTGACAGTGCATACTTGCGTGCGTGCATACGAGATGGCGCGAGCGAGGGTTTGGCTAGATGTTTTTGGAGCTTATTCCTCACGTCTCATTCGGCACAAATCCAAATCTTTCCATATTCGCAATGTATTTGAATGTTAAACTATTATTTATAATGTAAACTAGGCTTGTACTTTACACGCATTCGCATATAGACGGAAAAGATCATCCTCTTCACATGAGCAAAAACGTCCTTGGCATAACAGCAGAGTGGACCAGTATACTACGGTCTATTTAAACCGACCAGTGTAACCTTTTATATGTTTGGTTGACTGTATTTTATTTTGATAATGAACAGACTGCGATGTAAGTTTGAATTGCTAGAATATGTGGGGTGTGTGCGAGCGAGACGCCGGTGCGATCGAACAGCTGAAACATA
>NW_015542387.1:233286-233541 GCF_001515605.1 Sinocyclocheilus anshuiensis | reverse complement strand
TGTCCCAGGGCTTGAAAACCTGTGCCTAGGCTAGTTAGGTCCATGCAGAAACTTGTGAACGATGCTCTTAAGGCGGGCGTACACGGTGCGATTTTTGCTGTTGTACGAGCTCGCAGATTATTTTTTTCTCTCGGGAGAAATTCGCAGATGCTCACATGGTCGCGGCTCGTACCGTGTGATAAGAATTACGGGCCGATCCGAGACGTTACGAGCACCTCCCGTCCTCCCGATAATTTTCAAACGTAAAAAAAAAAA